>NW_022144456.1:0-4682 GCF_007565055.1 Rhinopithecus roxellana
AAGTTTCTAAGAAAGCTTCTTTCTAGTTTTCATCTGTGGATATTTCCTTTGTCACTGTAATGTTCATTGCGCTATGAAGTATCTAATTGCAGATTTCCAGAAAACTGTGCTAACAAACTGATCAATGAGAGAAACGTGTAACTCTGGGAGTTGCATTCACACATGGCAATGCAGTTTCTCAGAAAGCTTCTCTTTAGTTATTATGTGAGGATATTTGCTTTATCACCATGGGCCCAATAGACTCCCAAATATCACTTTGCAGATTCCACGAAGAGAGTGTTAGCAAACTGCTTCTTGAGGCAGAGTTTGTAACTCTGTGAGATGAACTCACAGATCAGAAAGAAGTTTCTCAGAAAGCTTCTTTCACGTTTTGAACGGATGAAATTTCCTTTATCAGCGTAGGCCTCAATGTGATCCAAAGAAGCCCTTCTCAGTTTCCCCAAAGACAGTGTTAATGGATGCTCCACGAAACATAAGTGTAACTCTGTGAGATGAATTCACACATCACCAAGAAGTTTCTAAGAAAGCTTCTTTCTAGTTTTCATCTGTGGATATTTCCTTTGTCACTGTAATGTTCATTGCGCTATGAAGTATCTAATTGCAGATTTCCAGAAAACTGTGCTAACAAACTGATCAATGAGGAGAAACGTGTAACTCTGTGAGTTGCATTCACACATGGCAATGCAGTTTCTCAGAAAGCTTCTCTTTAGTTATTATGTGAGGATATTTGCTTTATCACCATGGGCCCCAATAGACTCCCAAATATCACTTTGCAGATTCCACGAAGAGTGTTAGCAAACTGCTTCTTGAGGCAGAGTTTGTAACTCTGTGAGATGAACTCACAGATCAGAAAGAAGTTTCTCAGAAAGCTTCTTTCTCATTTTTATTGGAAGATGTTTCCATTGGCCCCATTGTTTTCAAAGGGATCGGGAATATCTGTTCTCAGATTCCACACAAATAGGGCTAGGGCACGGCCCACACGAAATACAAGTGTAACTCTGTGAGATGAATTCACACATCACCAAGAAGTTTCTAAGAAAGCTTCTTTCTAGTTTTCATCTGTGGTATTTCCTTTGTCACTGTAATGTTCATTGCGCTATGAAGTATCTAATTGCAGATTTCCAGAAAACTGTGCTAACAAACTGATCAATGAAGAGAAACGTGTAACTCTGTGAGTTGCATTCACACATGGCAATGCAGTTTCTCAGAAAGCTTCTCTTTAGTTATTATGTGAGGATATTTGCTTTATCACCATGGGCCCCAATAGACTCCCAATATCACTTTGCAGATTCCACGAAGAGAGTGTTAGCAAACTGCTTCTTGAGGCAGAGTTTGTAACTCTGTGAGATGAACTCACAGATCAGAAAGAAGTTTCTCAGAAAGCTTCTTTCACGTTTTGAACGGATGAAATTTCCTTTATCAGCGTAGGCCTCAATGTGATCCAAAGAAGCCCTTCTCAGTTTCCCCAAAGACAGTGTTAATGGACTGCTCCACGAAACATAAGTGTAACTCTGTGAGATGAATTCACACATCACCAAGAAGTTTCTAAGAAAGCTTCTTTCTAGTTTTCATCTGTGGATATTTCCTTTGTCACTGTAATGTTCATTGCGCTATGAAGTATCTAATTGCAGATTTCCAGAAAACTGTGCTAACAAACTGATCAATGAAGAGAAACGTGTAACTCTGGGTTGCATTCACACATGGCAATGCAGTTTCTCAGAAAGCTTCTCTTTAGTTATTATGTGAGGATATTTGCTTTATCACCATGGGCCCCAATAGACTCCCAAATATCACTTTGCAGATTCCACGAAGAGAGTGTTAGCAAACTGCTTCTTGAGGCAGAGTTTGTAACTCTGTGAGAAGAACTCACAGATCAGAAAGAAGTTTCTCAGAAAGCTTCTTTCACGTTTTGAACGGATGAAATTTCCTTTATCAGCGTAGGCCTCAATGTGATCCAAAGAAGCCCTTCTCAGTTTCCCCAAAGACAGTGTTAATGGACTGCTCCACGAAACATAAGTGTAACTCTGTGAGATGAATTCACACATCACCAAGAAGTTTCTAAGAAAGCTTCTTTCTAGTTTTCATCTGTGGATATTTCCTTTGTCACTGTAATGTTCATTGCGCTATGAAGTATCTAATTGCAGATTTCCAGAAACCTGTGCTAACAAACTGATCAATGAAGAGAAACGTGTAACTCTGGAGTTGCATTCACACATGGCAATGCAGTTTCTCAGAAAGCTTCTCTTTAGTTATTATGTGAGGATATTTGCTTTATCACCATGGGCCCCAATAGACTCCCAAATATCACTTTGCAGATTCCACGAAGAGAGTGTTAGCAAACTGCTTCTTGAGGCAGAGTTTGTAACTCTGTGAGATGAACTCACAGATCAGAAAGAAGTTTCTCAGAAAGCTTCTTTCACGTTTTGAACGGATGAAATTTCCTTTATCAGCGTAGGCCTCAATGTGATCCAAAGAAGCCCTTCTCAGTTTCCCAAAGACAGTGTTAATGGACTGCTCCACGAAACATAAGTGTAACTCTGTGAGATGAATTCACACATCACCAAGAAGTTTCTAAGAAAGCTTCTTTCTAGTTTTCATCTGTGGATATTTCCTTTGTCACTGTAATGTTCATTGCGCTATGAAGTATCTAATTGCAGATTTCCAGAAAACTGTGCTAACAAACTGATCAATGAAGAGAAACGTGTAACTCTGTGAGTTGCATTCACACATGGCAATGCAGTTTCTCAGAAAGCTTCTCTTTAGTTATTATGTGAGGATATTTGCTTTATCACCATGGGCCCCAATAGACTCCCAAATATCACTTTGCAGATTCCACGAAGAGAGTGTTAGCAAACTGCTTCTTGAGGCAGAGTTTGTAACTCTGTGAGATGAACTCACAGATCAGAAAGAAGTTTCTCAGAAAGCTTCTTTCACGTTTTGAACGGATGAAATTTCCTTTATCAGCGTAGGCCTCAATGTGATCCAAAGAAGCCCTTCTCAGTTTCCCCAAAGACAGTGTTAATGGACTGCTCCACGAAACATAAGTGTAACTCTGTGAGATGAATTCACACATCACCAAGAAGTTTCTAAGAAAGCTTCTTTCTAGTTTTCATCTGTGGATATTTCCTTTGTCACTGTAATGTTCATTGCGCTATGAAGTATCTAATTGCAGATTTCCAGAAAACTGTGCTAACAAACTGATCAATGAAGAGAAACGTGTAACTCTGGAGTTGCATTCACACATGGCAATGCAGTTTCTCAGAAAGCTTCTCTTTAGTTATTATGTGAGGATATTTGCTTATCACATGGGCCCCAATAGACTCCCAAATATCACTTTGCAGATTCCACGAAGAGAGTGTTAGCAAACTGCTTCTTGAGGCAGAGTTGTACTCTGTGAGAAGAACTCACAGATCAGAAAGAAGTTTCTCAGAAAGCTTCTTTCACGTTTTGAACGGATGAAATTTCCTTTATCAGCGTAGGCCTCAATGTGATCCAAAGAAGCCCTTCTCAGTTTCCCAAAGACAGTGTTAATGGACTGCTCCACGAAACATAAGTGTAACTCTGTGAGATGAATTCACACATCACCAAGAAGTTTCTAAGAAAGCTTCTTTCTAGTTTTCATCTGTGGATATTTCCTTTGTCACTGTAATGTTCATTGCGCTATGAAGTATCTAATTGCAGATTTCCAGAAAACTGTGCTAACAAACTGATCAATGAAGAGAAACGTGTAACTCTGGAGTTGCATTCACACATGGCAATGCAGTTTCTCAGAAAGCTTCTCTTTAGTTATTATGTGAGGATATTTGCTTTATCACCATGGGCCCCAATAGACTCCCAAATATCACTTTGCAGATTCCACGAAGAGAGTGTTAGCAAACTGCTTCTTGAGGCAGAGTTTGTAACTCTGTGAGATGAACTCACAGATCAGAAAGAAGTTTCTCAGAAAGCTTCTTTCACGTTTTGAACGGATGAAATTTCCTTTATCACGTAGGCCTCAATGTGATCCAAAGAAGCCCTCTCAGTTTCCCCAAAGACAGTGTTAATGGAATGCTCCACGAAACATAAGTGTAACTCTGTGAGATGAATTCACACATCACCAAGAAGTTTCTAAGAAAGCTTCTTTCTAGTTTTCATCTGTGGATATTTCTTTGTCACTGTAATGTTCATTGCACTATGAAGTATCTAATTGCAGATTTCCAGAAAACTGTGCTAACAAACTGATCAATGAGAGAAACGTGTAACTCTGTGAGTTGCATTCACACATGGCAATGCAGTTTCTCAGAAAGCTTCTCTTTAGTTATTATGTGAGGATATTTGCTTTACATGGGCCCCAATAGACTCCCAAATATCACTTGCAGATTCCACGAACAGAGTGTTAGCAAACTGCTTCTTGAGGCAGAGTTTGTAACTCTGTGAGATGAACTCACAGATCAGAAAGAAGTTTCTCAAAAGCTTCTTTCTCATTTTTATTGGAAGATGTTTTCCATTGGCCCCATTGTTTTCAAAGGGATCGGGAATATCTGTTCTCAGATTCCACACAAATAGGGCTAGGGCACGCCCACGAAATACAGCTGCAACTTAGTGAGTTGAATTCACACATCACAAGCGGTCTTCAGAAAGCTTCTTTCTTTATAGACGAGGTTATTTGTGGTCTTGGAGCGCCACCGTGTGTCCTATTGCAG
>NW_022144457.1:0-28205 GCF_007565055.1 Rhinopithecus roxellana
TGGGAGATGGAGGTTGCAGTGAGCTGAGATCACTGCTCTCTAGCCTGGGCGACAGAGCAAGACTCTGTCTCAAAAATAAATAAATAAATAAATAAATAAATAAATAAATAATAACATAAAATAAAAATAAATAAATAAATAAAAAGTCCTAAAGTATTGTTAAAACAATTTCCATTTTGTAATTTCAGGAAGTTTGAAATTAATTAGATTTCTAGGATTTTTTTTGGGGGGGATACTCAAATTCTCCCCTGTTACATTTTTCATAAAGTTAAAAAAAAAATTTTTGTGCCTTTTACTTAAAATTTGTTTCTCTATTAATTTTTTTTTTTTTTTAGAGTCTTACTCTGTTGCCCAGGCTAGAGTGCAGTGGCGCAGCCTCAGCTCACTGCAGCCTCTGCCTCCTAGGTTCAAGCGATTATCCTGCCTCAGCCCCCCAAGTAGATGGGACTACAAGTATGCACCACCACGCCCGGCTAATTTTTATATTTTTAGTAGAGATGGGGGTTTCGCCATTTTGGCTAGGCTGGTCTTGAACTCCTGAACTCAGGTAATCTGCCTGCCTCGGCCTCCCAAAGTGCTGGGATTACAGATGTGAGTCATCGTGCCTGGCCTGTTTTTCTATTAATTTTTTAAGTTGCTCATATACATTCTTATTGAACAATAATTGAAACAATATAGACACATATAAAGTCAAAATGTTAAGTGTCCTATTCTCATTCTACCTCTGCCCCCTCCCACACTACCTGTTAGCAACTAGAGTGCCTTCCTTGGTCCGTGACTACCTGTATACATAATATGTCAGGTGGGGGTGCTTGTGATAATTGTACTCATACACTCATACATCTACACAGAAATACATATGTCGTTGTCTTTTACAGGAAGGAGATTATATTACCCCTGCTACTCTGCAGCGTGGACATCCTTGCATGTCACTATATACAGGTTTTTTGCATTTTTTGCTAGTTAAAACAACATTCCATCATATGGATACACCTTAATTTATTAGCTGTTCTATTGGCAGATATTTAGGCTATCTCCTGTACTTCCCACATTTAAAATAGGAAAGTGTTACTGGACTGTCACTTTAATGCACAGTTGAAATGAAATGTTTTTGTTTTCTTTATGTTTAAACTGTTACAGGGACCGTATGATGTGGTGGTTCTACCAGGAGGTAATCTGGGTGCACAGAATTTATCTGAGGTAAAAATTCTACTCAATTATACCTCAAGAAAGCTGGGGGGAAAAAACTAAAGAATTTCAGCATCTGCTTGTGTTCTGTTGATTTTGTTATTATTCAGATGTTTCAGGGAGGAGGCTGTGAAAAAAAATAGAAACAACTAAAATTAACAAAATGGTGTTGTAGCATTAACTCAAAAATTTCTTTATTTCTTTTTTTTTTTTTCTTTTCTTTTGAGACAAGAGTCTTGCTCTGTCATCCAGACTGGAGTGCGGGCCCAATCTTGTCTCGCCGCAACCTCCGCCTCCTGGGTTCAGGCAATTCTCCTGTCTCAACCTCTGAGTAGCTGGGATTACAGGCACGCACCACCATGCCCCACTAATTTTTGTATTTTATTAGAGACGGGGTTTTACCACGTTGGCCAGTCTGGTCTCAAACTCCTGATCTTGTGATCCACCCACCTTGGCCTCCAAAAGTGCTGGAATTATAGGCATGAGCCAGCACACCCAGCCTCAAAAAACGTTTTTAATATTTTCTCTGGAGGTCAGGCGCAGTGACTCACGCCTGTAATCCCAGTGCTTTGGGAGGGTGAGGCAGGAGGATTGCTGGAGGCCAAGAGTTTGAGACCAGCCTAAGTAACACATCGAGACCCCATCTCTACAAAAATTTTTGTTTTAATTAGCTGGGCACAGTGGTGCACACTTGTAGTCCCAGCTACTCGGGAGGCTATGGTGAGAGGACGGCTTGAACCCAGAAGTTTGAGGCTGCGGTGAGCTGTGAATGCACCACTGCATTCTAGCCTGGGCAGCAAAGCAAGAACCTGTCTTATCCCAAAAAAAAAAAAAAAATTGCCATGGAAGTAAGCTGAATTGGTGGAACCGTTATGAACAGATTTCGGTGAATACAGTCCAAAGTAAGATGATTTAGTTTTTTTTCCACCAGCAGAAGTATGATCAGATTTTGTGTTTTGGGAAGGGCAAATTGTCTGCTCAGAGTCTGAACTGGGGGAGGCCGTGGGGCTAGGGCTGCCAGCAGGAATGACAAATGCCATCAGCAGAGACCACTCTTCCTCATTTTAAGTTGTATGCGAGGAGTCAGAGGCCAGGGTGAGGGGCACACCAGCAGGCAGAGTTGGGGCTGCCAGAAGCACTCAAGAAGTGGGTTGAGTCAGACATGAGGGATCATTTCCTGCTAGATTCTCTTCCTCTCTCTGCTCTGTCTGAAAACACACAAAATGCCACATTCCCTCCCTTCTGTTTCTTTCTCCATGGAGTACAAAATGGCGAGGGTCAAATTCCTTCTTTCTTCTGATCTTTAAATGTGGAGGAATGCATTTCTCTTATGAGAAATGCCTTGCTTGGGTTTAATAATATAATATAGACACATTTTGATCATTTTTATACCAATGATTTAGAAATATTATTGGAAAATAGGTCAGAGAGCTTGTGGTTTAAGCTAAAATCAAATTCTTCCAAAGTTTCCTAGTGAGTGATTGGTTAGTGGCTTAATGATAACTTGATGTATTTTTGGTTTTCTTTTCACTAGTCTGCTGCCGTGAAGGAGATACTGAAGGAGCAGGAAAACCGGAAGGGCCTGATAGCCGCCATCTGTGCAGGTGACGTGCAGGGGCAGCCTGTGTTGCAGCGTCATTGGTGGGTGGGGTAGCCTTTCATTCGGTGGTTTGATTTCAAATAGCTCTTGCCCTTCATAAAGCATGCAGGGCATCTGTGTTGGTGTATTTAGTTTGGGTGGCATGAAGTTGGTGTTATTTCAGAAATGAGGACAATTGTTCCGTTTTCTGCCTCTCCATGCCTTTGGTCTACGTGCTGTGAAACTTAGTGTTTTCCGTGTTTGGTTGACCTCGGAGGAAAATAAGGCCCTCTGGAATTCAGTAAACAGCTTGTTACAGCAAGTCTCTGTGCCAGAAAGTCTTTGTGCCAGCACACAGTCAGCAAGAATCTGTCAAACATCAACACAGCAGCTCTGCCCTGTGCTTGCCCTGCAGATTCAGAAGCGCCGTGGTGCTTTCCGCTGGCTTCCGGGCGTTTCTGATTCTCTCACTGCCGAGTGATCTTGAGCACCGCATTGTCTGCCACACAATTTAGAATAAGGACGTTTGGTGCTTCACAGGTGTCCCTCATCTTATATCCTAGTAATAATTTATTTTCTCATAGCCATTTTAAATCCATTCTTGTTGCTTTCATATCAGATGATGTTCTGCCATCTTGGTTTTTTCCCATGCTATAATTTTTGCCAGCACCTTCCTTGTTGTGTAGGTCTTCATTAAATATTTGTCAGGGCCGGGCGCGGTGGCTCACGCCTGTAATCCCAGCACTTTAGGAGGCCGAAGTGGGTGGAACACCTGAGGTCAGGAGTTCGAGACCAGCCTGGCCAACATGGTGAAACCCCATCTCTACCAAAAATACAAAATTAGCCAGGCATGGTGGCAGGCGCCTGTAAGCCCAGCTACTTGGGAGGCTGAGGCAGAAGAATCGCTTGAAACCCAGGAGGCGGAGATTGCAGTGAGCCGAGATTGCGCCGTTGCACTCCAGCCTGGGTACACGAGCGAGACTTCGTCTCAAATAAATAAAATAAAATAAAATAAAAAAATAAACATTTGTCAGAAGAGTGAATGACATAATGAATGATGGATGGTTTGGTAAACATCAACATCAAAACATGTTGCTATGTTGTTCAATACAGTAGGCTTTTTAAAAGAAGTTTTGGGCCAGAGGTCCTAGGGACTTGATACATTCAATCAGTTGGTTCTCAATGTTCTTTTGGTGCACTTGCAAGGTCAAAACAGATACTACTGAGGGGCCAGGTGTGGTGGCTCATGCCTGTAATCCCAGCACTTTGGGAGGCCAAGGCAGAGAGGAGTCTCTTGAATAGCCAGGAGTTTGAGACTACCTTGGCAACATAGCCCAGACCCCATCTCAACAAACAAACAGACAAACATTAGCCGAAGCACAGTGCTGCATACCTGTAGTCCCAGCTACTCAGGAGGCTGAGATGGGAGGATTGCTTGAGGGTAAGAGTTAGAGGCTGCAGTGAGCTATGATTGCACTCCAGCCTGGGCAACAGATTGAGACCATGTCTTTCAAACAAAATGTTTGCTTTTTTTCTTCTCAGTCTTTCAGGAGTGACATCAGAGTGGGATGATACCATCGTTTGAGCATCTATTACTGTGTTTTAAAAATTTCCCAGTTTTATTAGGTTGGTATAAAAGTAATTGTGGTTTTTGTAATAATTGGCCGGGCATGGTGGCGCATGCCTGTAATCTCAGCACTTTGAGAAGCCGAGGTGAGCGGATCATTTGAGGTCAGGAGTTCAAAACCAGTCTGGCAAACATGGTGAAGTCCCATTTCTATTAAAAATACAAAAGTTAGTTGGGCATGGTGGTGTGCACCTGTAATCCCAGCTACTCTGGAGGCTGAGGTAGGAGGATCACTTGAGGTCAGGAGTTCAAAACCAGCCTGATCGCTTCTCGGCCTTTTGGCTAAGATCAAGTGTAGTATCAAAACCAGCCTGGCTGGCCAACATGGTGAAACTCCGTCTCTACTAAAAATACAAAAGTTAGCTGGGCGGTTAGCTGGGCATGGTGGTGCATGTCTGTAATCCCAGCTACTCAGGAGGCTGAGGCAGAAGAATCTATTGAACCCAGGTGGCGGAGGTTGCAGTGAGCCAAGATGGCGCCACTGCACTCCAGCCTGGGTGACAGAGCAAGATTATCTAAAAAAAAAAAAGTAATAATTTTTAATATGGCAGATGTTCATAGATATAACCCACATAAAAGCTAAAGGGATTCTGAGACCTAAATGTTTGAGAACCTTGGCATTAGGGGCTGGGAAGAACCACAGAGGTCGACCACCCTGGCAGGTCTTGTACGTGGGCTTGCTACAAGAGTCATCACTAGCCTTTTGACCTGCCCTGAGGCTCAGGTAATTATGTCTGCCAAAGGGCACTGCAGTCACTGCAGTCACTGCAGCCCAAGCAGGTGTACGCCTCTTTGGAGAGAAAGTCACAGATCCTTGAGTTTGGTTTTCTTTGGCTCTGCTGCTGTGAAGCAAGCCTCAGTCTTAGATGCTTTGACCAAAGGAAGAAAGTAAGAGTTTGGCCTGAGTTTGTTTCCTTGTGATTCTGGCTGAATGTAAAAACCACAAGTCAGTTTGTCCTGTGCCACAAAAGTAGCAAAATGATCAGCCACGGCCGGGCGCGGTGGCTCACGCCTGTAATCCCAGCACTTTGGAAGACTGAGGCGGGTGGATCACCTGAGGTCAGGAGTTCGAGACAAGCCTGACCAACATGTCGAAACCCTGTCTCTACTGAAAATACAAAATTAGCTGGGCATGGTGGTGCATGCCTGTAATCCCAGCTACTTGGGAAGCTGAGGCAGGAGAATTGCTTGAACCTGGGAAGTGGAGGTTGCGGTAAGCCAAAGATTGCGCCATTGCACTCCAGCCTGGACAACAAGAGCGAAACTCCGTCTAAATAAATAAATAAATAAGGCCGGGCGTGGTGGCTCAAGCCTGTAATCCCAGCACTTTGGGAGGCCGAAGTGGGCGGATCACGAGGTCAGGAGATCGAGACCATCCTGGCTAACACGGTGAAACCCCATCTCTACTAAAAATACAAAAAATTAGCCGGGCGTGATGGCGGGCGGCTGTAGTCCCAGCTACAAGGAGGCTGAGGCGGGAGAATGGCTTGAACCCAGGAGGCGGAGCTTGCAGTGAGCCGAGATCGTGCCACTGCACTCCAGCCTGGGCGACACAGCGAGACTCCGTCTCAAAAAAAAAAATAAAAAAAAAATAAATAAAATAATAAAAATAACAACAATTAGCAGGACATGGTGGTACATGCCTGTCATCCTAGCTACTTAGGAGGCTGAGGCAGGAGAATCGCTTGAACCTGGGAGGCGGAGGTTGCAGTGAGCCAAGATCGTGCCACTGCACTCCAGCCTGAGCGACAGAGTGAGACTTCATTTCAACAACAACAAAAAAGATCAACCACATCTGGCTCACTGTTTTGTGCTGAGGCTAGATCGAATGCCATGCCAAGAAGCATGGGCCTTATAATAATTAAAATCAACATTAAAAAATAAACAGGCTGGCTGTGGTGGCTCATAGCTGTAATCTTAGTACTTTGGGAGACTGAGGCAGGAGGATCACTTGAGCCCAGGCGTTCAAGACCAGTCTGGGCAACATAGTGAGACCCCCATCTCTACAAAAAAATATTTTTAAAAATCAGCCTGGCGTGGTGGTGCACACCTGTATTCCCAGCTACTCAGGAGACTGAGCTGGGAGGATCACTTTGAGCCCAGGAATTTGAGGTTACAGTGAGCTGTGATGATCACACCACTGCACTTGAGCCTAAATGACAGAGCAAGATTCTGTCTCTTAAGAAAAAAAGTAAAAATAGGCCAGGGACGGTGGCTTACCCCTGTAATCCCAGCACTTTGGGAGGCCGAGGCATGCAGATCACGAGGTCAGGAGATCGAGACCATCCTGGCTAACGTGAAACCTCGTCTCTACTAAAAATACAAAAAATTAGCCGGGCGTTGTGGTGGTCACCTGTAGTCCTAGCTACTCAGGAGGCTGAGGCAGGAGAATCACATGAACCCGGGAGGCGGAGCTTGCAGTGAGCCGATATCATGCCACTGCACTCCAGCCTGGGCGACAGAGCGAGACTCCGTCTCAAAAAAAAAAAAAACAACAAAAAAAATGTATATAAAGTAAAAATGGAAAACACACTAGCAGTGTGTTTATACCATTGAATATCCTGCACCACTGTTGTGGGCACTACACAAAAAATAGGAAAAAATGTGATGATGAGCTGAACGAATTGAGATGAGGGTTTTGGGAATGGAAAAGAGGAATGATGGAATGGAAAAGAGGAGTGGGAATGGAAAAGAGGGAATACAGGTGTGCACCACCACTCCAGGCTGATTTTTAAAAATATTTTTTTGTAGAGATGAGGGTCTCACTATGTTGCCCAGACTGGTCTTACAGATTCTTACAGATTCTTACAGATTTCTTAAAGATTTGGATCTTTTAAATTGGCAAACAGAAAAATAAGATTTTTTTTTTTTTTTTTGAGACGGAGTTTTGCTCTTGTTGCCCAAGCTGGAGTGCAGTGGTACAATTTCGGCTCACTGCAACCTCCACCTCCCAGGTTTAAGTGATTCTACTGCCTCAGCCTCCCGAGTAGCTAGAATTACAGGCGCCTGCCACCATGCCTGGCTAATTTTTGTGTTTTTAGTAGAGACGGGGTTTCACCATGTTGGCCAGGCTGGGATTCGTGGGAATCTCGAACTCGTGATTTCGTGATCTACCCACCTTGGCCTCCCAACGTGCTGGGATTACAGGTGTGAGCCACCATGCCCAGCCAGGATTATTCTGAAGTGTTGCAGTTAGGAATTGGAAACATTTTGAACACAGAATATTATCCTAGTCCTTAATATTGAGTGAATGAGGAAGGCAAATTGGAAGGGAGTCTATGTTGAGAAGAAAATTAAATGAGATTTACTTTGAGTGGGGGAGGGGGAGGAAATGTGGAGTTGGAGGAGTGGACAATTGTCAGCTGAGATGCCCAGGTCTAGGAATAAGGCCTCTGGAAACAAGGTCTTGGCCACCTGGAGGAGCTGGGGAGTTGGCAGAGGTGGTCATTTTGCAAGTCACCACAGGGTGGCGCTCTTGGCTGCAGAAGGGGACGTGGTCTGCAGCGCCTTCTGCACTGTAGTGCAGAGTGCAGAGTGCAGAGCGTTTTCATCCATCAGAATCCCAGGTCCTAGGAGAGTGAAACGTCTCTTCTCCAGTATTCCAAATAGGGTTCTGAAGCCCCAGAAAGCAGTAATTATGAGCTTACCATGATGAGTAAGAAAGACATCAGTAAATTCCTGCATTCAACTGTAACGTAAATTTATGCACATCATTGTAGCAGTGATTTTATTATCACATTGAAGGGAGCAGCCTAAAAATTCTCACTGATCCCTTTCCTCACTGTACAATCATCTATTAAAGTTTACTTTAAAATACAAGATGATGTAGGAATTTCTTCTTAAACTCTTACCAAATAAAAATTAAAAGCCATTTATAAATCCATTCAAATAAAAATTATTATTCAATTCTTACAGACTTTAAAAATTTGCTACCATACATAGCTGTCTTGTGTGTAAAAAGTAACGTGGAAAAGAGACATTTGAGGCTTTTGATTTAAGAGCTATAAATCAGTACTTGGTCTGAAACTGACACCTGGTATTAGGCAGGAAGCTTATGTAATTAGGTAGTACTTGTGTGATCTTCCTGTTTGTAACAGTTACAGTCTGAGTAGCCTGTGAATATATTATATAGCTCCTTCCTTGGAGTCTTGTTGAAAAATGAAAGGTCAGTAAGACCAAGATCTCTCAAGTTTGCTGACACTAAGAGGGTACAGACTGTGCCATAGGATCTTAGCCATCCAGGGCACCCTAAGTGTTTCCAAAGTCAAGGTGCTGTTCTGAAACATCCTTCTGAGTGTCGTGTGAGGCTTTAGAATGTTTATATGTGTGGCTTAGAGAAAAAAGGTAGAATGAATACTTTGTAAAAAGCTTTAAGATGAAATAACAATTAAAGGTATATAAAATCTTTGTTTTTTAATCCTTATTTGAGGACCATTACATACGCAATATGCTTGTGACCCTCCCTGAAGTTGGCCATTTTCAGTGAAAACATTTAAATAAAAATCTCAAGTTAGGACCTGTCAATTTGGAAAGACTTCATTAACTGACACTTCCATGTGGTTCTTTGCTTAAGTAGCTTTCATAAAGTGATGCTAGTGCCTTTATATCTCACACTTCCAGGCACTTCACAGGCTATCTCCTTCAGGGACAGTGTGCTGTTGCTTTTAATCCTACCACCTGGTATACCTGGATGGATAGGTGGATGAATGAGTGTTAATTTCCCATTTTCTTTTTCTTTTCTTTTTTTTTTTTTTTTGAGACGGAGTCTCGCTCTGTCACCCAGGCTGGAGTGCAGGGGTGCGATCTCGGCTCACTGCAAGCTCCGTCTCCTGGGTTCATGCCATCCTCCTGCCTCAGCCTCCAGAGCAGGTGGGACTACAGGTGCCCAACACCACGCCCAGCTAATTTTTTGTATTTTTAGTAGAGACGGGGTTTCACCATGTTAGCCAGCGGTCTTGATCTCCTGACCTCGTGATCCGCCTGCCTCGGCCTCCCAAAGTGCTGGGATTACAGGCATGAGCCACCGCGCCCGGCCTAATTTCCCATTTTCACGTAGAAAATAAAACTATAAAAGAGCAATAAAATCCGGAAGTTCAGAGAGTACCAGTTGCCTTTAGGATGTAACTAAGTCTTTCCTTTTACTAAGAGTGAGGTAAGACGTTCAGCCTGCCCCACAGTAATCCTCCCTTTCCTTTGGACTCCTGGTATATGTGGTCCCTGTTCTGGGGGTGGAGGAGGTGAGAGAGGTGAGCACATTGTTTATCTGTGTATGCTCTGCGGGTATCAAGGTCAATCTTCTTGAATAAATGGTTATTGAGGTATTTTGAGTTTCTGTGCTTTTGCCAGATGTGCTCAGCAAATTGTTTGTTATAAACATACTTTATCTCTCGTACTAGGAAGTGTTTCATTTCAGAATCGTAGCTGTATGTTTGGTAAGAGCCTCTGGATTTTGAAGAATACTTTGCTGTTGCAGTTTTTGTTGTTAGAGAAGGGGTCTGTGTTGCCCAGGCTGATGCTGAATTCCTGGGCTCAAGCAGTTTTTCTACCTAGGCCTCCCCAATTGCTGGGATTACAGGCATGAGCTACTGTGCCAGGCACTATTGCGATTTTGTGGGGTTTTTCTATATCCGCACTTAGATCTTTTTATTTTTATTTTTAGGTCCTACTGCTCTGTTGGCTCATGAAATAGGTTTTGGAAGTAAAGTTACCACACACCCTCTTGCTAAAGACAAAATGATGAATGGTGGTAAGTATATGCTTGTTTTTGTTTGTTTGTTTTTTGAGACAGAGTCTTGCTCTGTCGCCCAGGCTGGAGTGCAGTGGTGTGATCTTGACTCACTGCAACCTCCACCTCCCCGGTTCAAGCGATTCTCCTATCTCAGCCTCCTGAGTAGCTGGGATTACAGGCGCATGCCATCACGCCCAGCTAATTTTTGTGTTTTTAGTAGAGATGGGGTTTCACCATGTTGGTCAGGCTGGTCTCGAACTTTTTTTTGAGACAGAGTCTCGCTCTGTCACCCAGGCTGGAGTGCAATGGCGCATTCTCTGCTCACTGCAACCTCCGCCTCCTGGGTTCAAGCGATTCTTCTGCCTCAGCTTCCTGAGTAGCTGGGATTACAGGTGCGCCCCACCACGCCTGGCTAATTTTTGTGTTTTTTAGCAGAGATGGGATTTCTCCATGTTGATCATGCTGGTCTTGAACTCCTGATCTCGTGATCCACCGCCTCAGCCTCTCAAAGTGCTGGGATTACAGGTGTGAGCCACCACGCCCGTCCTTGAACTCTTGACCTCGTGATCTGCCTGCCTCAGCCTCCCAAAGTGCTGGGATTACAGGCGTGAGCCACCACGCCCGGCCCATATGCTTGTTTTTTTTTTTTTTTTGTTTGTTTTTTTTGAAATGGAGTCTCTCGCTCTGTTGCCCAGGCTGGAGTGCAGGGGCACGATCTCGGCTTATTGCAACCTCCGCCTCCCAGGTTCAAGGGATTCTCCTGCCTCAGCCTCCCAAGTAGCTGGGATTACAGGCATCCGCCACCACAAGTTTTTTGTTGACTGGGCACAGTGGCTCCCGCCTGTAATTCCAATACTTTGGAAGACTGAGGCGGGTGGATCACTTGAGCCCAGGGGTTTGAGACCAGCCTGGGCAATGTGGTGAAACGCCATCTCTACTAAAAATACAAAAAACATTAGCCAGGCGTAGTGATGCACACTGGTAGTTGGAACTGCTCAGGAGGCTAAGGTGGAATGATAGCTTAAGCCTGGGAAGTCAAAGCTGTGGTGAGCTGTGATCTCACCACTGCACTCCAGCCTGGGGAACAAAGCAAGACCCTATCTCAAAAAAATAAAAAAGTTTCTTGTATAACTATAGAAGTTTATCTATATACATACTATCCTTTTTATTTTAACTAAAATGAGATCTACTAAATGTATTGTTCTGCAGCTTGCTTTTTTTTAACTTAACATTATATCTTATGTTATCTTTTAACAGCACATGTAGATTTAGATTTGCTTCGTCCTCGTTAAGTGCAGCTGCTAGTCCACTGTTAGAATGTGCCGTGCTGTGTGTAACCTTCTCCTGGGGGTGGGCGTGGAGGTGGTTTTCTGCTTTTGCCCTTGTAAACCATGCCGTAATGAACATCCTTGAATGCCGTTGTGAGCATATCTCAGCTCCTTTTTAAAAGTGATGCACTTTTCATTATACTGCATGTTTTTTAATTACTAAACTTTATTTTTTTAGAGCAGTTTTAGGTTCACAGCCAAATTCCTGTCTACCTTCACCCACTATCCACTCCCCAGCCACCCGCCCCTGGCCATGCATAGTGTCCCCTACTATCAACATCCTGCACCAGAATCTGCACCCACGTTGACACATCATCATCCAGAGTCCATAGTTTACGTGAGGGTTCTGTCTTGCTGTTGTACATTCTACATACACTTACATTTGATCCAGAGCAGTGTTTTCCTGAAAATCCATGGTTTGTTAATTTATTTAATTTATTTGAGACAGAGGCTTGCTCTGTCACCCAGGCTGGAGTGCAGTGGTGTGATCTCAGTTCATTGTAACATAACCTCCATCTCTTGGGATCAGGCAATCCTCTCACCTCAGCCTCCCAAGTAGCTGGAACTATGGGCATGAACCACCACACTTGGCTAATTTTTTAAATTTTTTTGTAGAGACAGGGTCTAACTATATTGCACAGTCTGGTCTTGAACTCCTGGCCTCAAGCAATCCTTCTGGCTTGGCCTCTCGAAAGTACTAGGATTATAGATGTGAGCCACTGTGCCCTGCTCATGGTTTCATTTTAGTTGCTAGAAAGATACTGTGTTATCATTATAACTATCTGAAATTGGTACTTTTTGCCGGGCGCAGTGGCTCACGCCTGTAATCCCAGCACTTGGGGAGGCCAAGGCGGGTGGATCACGAGGTCAGGAGATCGAGACCATCCTGGCTAACACGGTTGAAACCTCATCTCTACTAAATATACTAAAAAAATAGCCAGGCGTGGTGGCTGGCGCCTGTAGTCCCAGCTACTTGGGAGGCTGAGGCAGGAGAATGTCATGAGCCGGGGAGGTGGAGCTTGTAGTGAACGGAGATCGCTCCACTGCACTCCAGCCTGGGCAACAGAGCAAGACTCCGTCCCAAAAAAAAAATAATAATAATTAGTACTTTTTTAAAAAGGCTCTGGTTTCTGGGCATTTTAAATGTAGGAATTTACTTTACTTTAAGCTCATGGAAGGATTTTAGAGGGTTGAAAGAAGTAGAAAGAACAGAACTGGGCTCCCTTTGTGATGTCTTCAGAGAGAAGACTCAAGCAGAGCACCCTCCTGCACTACCTGAAGGGGCACCTGTTGCATCTGTTTTCCTTTAGTGCCTCAAAAACATTGAGTTTGGTCAGGCATAGAAAAACATCAGATTGTTGATGCTCACACTCGGAGTTGACAAAGCACGTTCCCCTACGTTATCTTGGTGGAGCTTCCTGGTCCCCAGTGCCCAGCAAGGCAGGTGGCATCGTCCTGGCTTCACAAACAAGGAGAGGAGAGACTGAGGCCAGATCTCAAGCCCAGCCCTCTGCCTTGCATCCAGTTTTGCCTTCCTGCCCCTGCCCTGCTCTGTGGTAGCAAAAGGCTCCCACACACATTTAAGTTACCAGGTGTTGGATTTAGTCAGTAACCTCTATTATAAGAAGTGGATACTTGAAATGTCTACCCCTTCAGGACACTTTGAGAGGTAGGGCTGCAGGCATCACCTGGGAGTCTGCTCTGGGTGAGGCCCTTGTCCTCATTGTGAACTTGAAAGATCAGTGTGACAGTTTCTCCTCAGATAAGCAATCCCATCTGAAGGCCATAGTCTTTTGTCTTTTTTCTTGTTTTTGGTAGATTCAGGGTCTTACTGTGTTGCCCAGGCGGTACTTAAACTCCTGGGCTCAAATGACCCTCCCACTTTGCTCTCCCAAAGTGCTGTAATTACAGGTGTGTGCTACCAGCCGCAGTCCCCATAATCTTTTAATTCCTCTGATTTTAGAATAAGTTGGTTATAAGTGTAATGTGTGATTCTGTTTCTCATTTGTCCACTGTTTGATGGCATCCGCATGCCTGGTCCCATACCTGAGCACTGAAGAGCAGGGTTTCTGGAGCCTGGCATCTTGGGGTGGCCCTCAGCTTCCCTACTCACTGTGGGAGGTTTCCTTAGTTTCTCCGAGCCTGTTTCCTCATCCGTTGCCTGAGGATAAACCTGCTTCCAGATTGTTGGTGAAAAACTGCCCTCACCTAGCCTCTGTAACGCCACTGCATGCCACCCATGCTGAGTACTGTTTGTTTTCTAGGTTGATGTCATTCTCATTTTACCAAAAAGTGAAGCTCTGAGAGGTCAGACAGCCACCAAATGGCAGACCTGGGATTTGAACCCAGAACTCTGCTCAGGGGTCAACCGAATGTTTCCCCAAAGGCCAGGTGGTAAATATTGCAGGCTTTCTGGGACTTCAGCTCTCTGGCAGCTACTCCACTGTTGCAGCTCCACATAGCTACAGACAGTACTAAAAAACGCAGGGTGGCTTTGTGCCAGTGAAGCTGCATTTGCAAAAACAGGCAGTAACCTGGCCTTGGCCCTGACTCGTAGTTGCTGACCTGTGTCCTGTGCCCTCCCATTGTCTTTTTTTTTGAGGTGGAGTCTCGCTGTGTTATCCAGGCGCTCACTGCGCTCACTGCCTCCCAGGTTCACGCCATTCTCCTGCCTCAGCCTCCCAAGTAGCTGTGACTACAGGCTCCCGCCACCACGCCTGGCGTATTTTTTGTATTTTAAGTAGAGATGGGGTTTCACCGTGTTAGCCAGGATGGTCTCCATATCCTGACCTTGTGATCCGCCTGCCTCGGCCTCCCTGGGATTACAGGCGTGAGCCACCGCGCCCAGCCCCCCAATTTTTTTTTTTTTTTTTTTTTTGAGACGGAGTCTTGCTCTCTCACCCAGGTTAAGTGTAGTGGCGTATCTCCGCACACTGCAACCTCTGCCTCCCGGGTTCAAGTGATTCTCCTGTCTCAGCCTCCTGAGTAGCTGTAATTACAGGCCACCGGCCACCAGGTCCAGCTAATTTTTTTTTTTTTGTATTTTTTAGTAGAGACAGGGTTTCACCATGTTGGTCAGGCTGGTCTCCAAATCCTGACCTCAGGTGATCCACCTGCCTTGGCCTCCCAGAGTGTTGGAATTACAGGCATGAGCCACCGCGCCTGGCTTCCCATTGCTTTTTCTCTCTGAAGAGTCTTTAAGACTTGGAGTCTGGTTTAAATAATAAAGAAATAAAAATCATGCCTTCTGCTGGTTGGAATGGGAAGTGTAAAATCTGAATTCACTATAGGGTCACAGTTTCCACCCTAAAGTTTGCACAGTGCCTTCCTGGCGCTGACGGGGTGCGTGTTCTGTCTTCCGCCACTAGGTGGATGCAGGTGGCAACCTTAAACCTTTTGCTTTTCCCTGGTAAAAGTCTGACAAGAACCGTAGAACCTTTAAGCATATTTAACCAGTTTTAAACCCTATTTGCACTGTTTTAGCCACAAAGATACTGTTCAGTGAACCATTTACAGTTGTGCCTTGTGTTGTCCCACGCTCAGCTGTGCATCTCACCGTTGCTCTGGAAGACCTAGCCCAGCCAGTTTCTAGGTTAGCATTTGAAATGGTCTTGGCCTGGTTTAACCATCAGTAATGAGGCCAGATTATGATAAACCTTTTCCCCTCAAGCTAGGGATCCTCTTTTTCTCTACAATAGTTAAATTGGAATTTTTAAATGTACTCTATTCATTTATTTTGGTGGGTGACCTGATTTTTAAAATTTTTAGATTAGTCAAGCACAGTAGTGAGAAGAGGAGAAAGAGAACAAGGAGTAACTGCCTGTGAACGATCAATTGAGATAACTCACTGCCTTCGACCGGCAAGGGCTTGGTTTCTAATGACAGTAAGACAAGTTCCTGTAGCTGTTGTTAATCTCCTTGGAAAAGAAAGGAACATTGTGTGGTTTCAAAAAGCTCATTAATACAGCAGAAGCACTCTGCTTCTGTTTGAAGGGAGGTTTTCCAGATGAATTTTTATGTGTGTTCATTGAACAGACGTTTCCTAAGCTCCTCCTTAGTACCTGGCACTGGGAACAGAAGAAGGAAGAAGAGAAAGCTGTGTTTTGGGGTGTTCTCAGGTCTGCACTGAGCTCTAGTGGCCAGAGGCGCCCGCTTGCCTGTTTGGCTGGTGCATCAGGATAGAGCAGGAGTTCACAGAGGAGCTTTGTCGCTCCCCCTCTGCTAAATCTGTTCTGTGTTCCCACATCACTAAGTGGCGTCGCCATCATCCAGTCACCTGGGATAGGCAGCTGGGAGTCATCCTTGGAGCCTCCTCACCTAGGCCTTCATTTCAAACCTCCATTTCCTCTGGATCACTGTCACCAGCTTCGTGTAGGCACCACCAGCTTCTACCCAGACAGCAGGTTCCTTTCCATCTCCCTTCTGGTCCCAGGCCAGTCTCTGTGCAAAGGCCGGATCGTAGAGGGCTCCATGCCCCATGACATGGAGTTCAGCGTGACCTTCAGGTGCTGGAGAGAGTTGGCAAGGGCTTTCCCTGGGGAACTGGCTGTGCCCTGCTTCGCACTCTGGAGAGAGAGCTTTGGGTGCTGAGCATGGGTTGAAGGAGTGCACAGCCAGAAGGGAGAGCTGTAATCATGCAGAGATCCTTCCTCTTTAAAGCAGGGGACAGGTGGAGAAAGGAGATCAGTTGAGAATGGTGTTTGGTGCCTTGGACCTCACACTTCAGGGGTGCCTCTTGTGTGCCATGGATATCATTGGCCAGACAGGGACTGATGAAGGCCCAGCCCTTTTAAAGAGTAAGCAATAAACAAGGAAATGAAATGTTTATAGATTGTGATAGATTGTATCAATGCTGGGAGGGCAGTAAATAGGATGCGGTGATAGAGTCAACAGAGGAACGTAATTTGGGGAGATGGGGTGGTCACAGATACCCTCTCTGAGGGATTTTTGTTGATGCTGAAACCAAAGGGGCAAGAAACTGGGAAGAACTGGTCTGTGGGTGAAGGGAGCAGCCCTTGAGCTCATCCTGGAGCAGGAGAGAACCTATTGTATTCAGTAAGGGAAGCTCCAGGTGGGAGAGTGGTAGGGATGGGTGTAGCAGGAGAGGTTAGGCTCTGTGTGCAGTGGAGAAGCTGGTGACTACCTGCTGTGGAGGGGCAGAGCTCAGGGCATCCATGCTTAAGAATCCCAGTTTTGATGTTATATTTGCCAAGAAATAGCCAACTGGTTGGCACAGGGGTGGGGGGGATGCAGAAGGAAAGTAGTCCTTGAGAGTGAATGTGCTTTCTACCTGCACACGCACACACGCATGCATACCGCCTCCATTGTGTTGTGCTGTGGGTTGTTTTTGAGGCATCAGAGGGTGTGCGTGCCGCCACATGTTGATCAGGGTGGCTTCTGCCTTCAGCATTGCCGCATCCCCTCACACCTTCCGCCGGGCACTTCAGAATTGACACTGGAGCTTTGTTGTAGAAATAGTGATGTGAGTAACTGTCATTCACTGACATCTCCCCCAACACTTAAAGTCTTAGCAGCTGCATTTAACTTACACATATTTGTTTCATTCTAACAGTGGTTTCTCTCACCCTTTGCTCTGCAGTTTTAAAAATACTCTTGTAGGGGGCTTCTGAGAGCTTGGAGTGCCAAGTAAATGTTTTTGAATGGCTAGCCTACAGGTTGGGTTATATGCTGTCATAGTGAATTGGTAAGTAATCGTCTTTTTCATCACATAGCCCATTAGGATGTCACCTTTTCTGTTTTCTACTTTGCAGGTCATTACACCTACTCTGAGAATCGTGTGGAAAAGGACGGCCTGATTCTTACAAGCCGGGGGCCTGGGACCAGCTTCGAGTTTGCACTTGCAATTGTTGAAGCCCTGAACGGCAAGGAGGTGGCGGCTCAAGTGAAGGCTCCACTTGTTCTTAAAGACTAGAGCAGTGAACTGTGACGATCACTTAGAGAAACAGGCCATTAGGAATCCATTCTCACTGTGTTCGCTCTAAACAAACAAAACAATGGTAGGTTAATGTGGTTCAGAAGCGGCTGTTACTACTGCTTTTGTGGAAGTATAGTTGTGAAGTCACAACTACACAGAGAATTTCTCAGCCTACAAATTGTGTCTATACGTTTCTAAGCCTTGTTTGTAGAATAAACAGGGCATTTAGCAAACTACTGATCATTCCTTGTTTTGTCCCTCATTTCTTTTGTGAAATTAAATTCCGTATCACCTTCATTTGCAGCTCTTAACTCTCCATATAGCACTGAAATAGAAGAACAGTGAACACATTTTACACAGCAAGGAGGAAAGGCATACAAGCAGAATTATAAGAGGCTTATGATTTTCTCTGCTTATTAGCTGTGTGTTTTTAATGTGCTATTTAAAAATACCTATGAGGGCTGGGTGTGGTGGCTCATGTCTGTAATCCCAGCACTTTGGGAAGCCGAGCCAGGAGGAGTGCTTGAGGCTAGGAGTTCAAGACCAGCCTAGGCAACATAGCAAGTCTCCGTCAGTCCCAGCTACTTAAGAGCCTGAGGTGAGAGGATCACTTGAACCCAGGAGATCAAGGCTGCAATGAGCTATGATCACACCACTGAACTCCAGCCTGGGTGACACAGCAAGACCCTGTCTCCAAAAAAACAAAAAGAAAAAAGAAAAAAAAATTGGTTGTACTGGTGAATTTTTATACACTAGTTCCTTTTTCCATTATGGAAAGAGTCCTTGGATTAAAAACTTTTCAAGGTTAGCCCAACATCTCTTTTCCCTTCCCCAGGTAATAGCACCCAGCATTCCTTGTGAAACCAATGAGTTCCTCCTGGGTGGGCAAATGACCTAGACCCAGCCAGTCAGAGCCCTGTTTACCACCGGCCGTGTGACCCAGGTGAGCTCAGTCAGTCCACAAGACTCCATCTGAGGGTCTCATAGCTGCTGTACTCTCTCTGCTGAGTGGCCGAGGGGATATGCTGGTAACCCCGGAGCACTGGCAGCTTTCTCGTCACTGGCTGCTTGGGGGGCCCTCAGGTTGTGGGTGGCTGACCCTGGTCCAGGAATGCTTGGCAGATGTTAACTTTTACGATGCAAACACACATGTAATTGTCTATTTTAGTAAGCGCTTTAACAGATGATAATGCTAAGGGAGAGAAGAGTTACATGGTGGGGAGTGGGGAGGGAGCTTCTGAGGAAGTGACATTTCAGGTGTGGAGTAGGAGCAGAGCTTAGGTTTTCATTCCTTCCCAGCTGTGTGCTCCAGTACCTACTGTGTGCCAACTGCTGTTCCTGGTATTGGGAATATGCCAGGGAGAAACACAGCCTTTGTCCTTGGGAGCTTATATTGTGGGCACCGGAGAGAGAGGAAAGCACATACTCAAATACCCACTTCTATGAAGAAAATGAAGAAGGGTAAGGAGGCAGTGACAGGGGAATTGTATGATAGGAAGCAAAGGCCTCTCCAAAAAGACATCTTAGTGAGAATCTGAGGACTTTTGGGTGTGAAAGAGATAAGTAGGTATCTGTTCAGAGCGTACCAGGCAGCAGGAGCAGGGAGGGGTGGGTTACTGGAGGTATACAGTAGGAAGTGAAGTTGGAGAGGTAGCCAGGGCCATGGCGAGGGGTCAAGAGAGAGACAGCCACCAGAGAGAGACCTGACCCACCTAGTTCAAAGACCGGCCCCGCTGAGAAGAGACCCTTCTGGAGCAGGCGTGCAGGCGGCGGGATGCCGAGGCCAGTCAGGTGGCAGCGTTGGGCACCCACTTGCTGTGAGAGGGTGTCCGGGACAACCCCCACTTTTTTTTTTTTTTTGAGACAGAGGCTTGCTCTGTTGCCCAGGCTGGAGTGCGGTGGTGTGATGCTCTTGGCTCACTGCAACCTCCACCTCCCAAGTTGAAGGGGTTTTCTTGCCTCAGCCTCCCGAGTAGCTGGGATTACAGATGTGCATCACCATGCCTAGCTAATTTTTGTATTTTTGGTAGCAATGGGGTTTTGCCGTGTTGGTCAGGCTGGTCTCAAACTCCTGGCCTCAAGTGATCCACCTGCCTCAGCTCCCAAAGTGCTGGGATTACAGGCATGAGCCACTGCGCCCAGCCACAGCCCCCACATTTCCTGACTTGAACACAGATCATGTGGAGAATTTCAATGTCCTGAATTTGTGAAGGAGTCCTTGGGGTAGGGGCTGGGATGAATTTAGAGTTCAGATTGGGTGAATATGAGGTAAAGTACACTTTTGTTGTTTTTTTTCTTCAGAGACAGGGTCTCACTCTGTCGCTCGGGCTGGAGTGCAGTGTCTCGGTCTCGGCTCACTGCAACCTCTGCCTCCTGGCTTCAAGCAATTCTCCTGCCTCAGCCTCCTGAGTAGCTGGGACTACAGGCACGTGCCACTGTGCCCAGCTAATTTTTAGTATTTTTTGTAGAGATGGGGTTTCACTATGTTGCCCAGGCTGGTCTCAAACTCATAGCCTCAAGTGATCCGCCTGCCTCGGTCTCCCAAAGTGCTGGGATTACAGGCATGAGCCACCGTGCCTGGCCTTGTTTTTTTGAGACAGGGTCTCTCTCTGTTGCCCAGACTGGAGTGTGGTGGTGCAACTATGGCTCACTGCAGCCTGGACCTCCCCAGCTCAAGTGATCCTCGTGCCTTAGCCACCCAAGTAGCTGTGACTACAGGCACACACCACCATGTCCAGCTAGTTATTTTTTTGTAGAGATAGAGTCCCACTATGTTGCCCAGGCTGGTCTCAAACTCCTGGGCTCAAGTGATCCTTCTAACTCAGCCTCCCAAGTGCTAGGATTACAGCACGAGCCACTGTGCCCAGCCCACTTTTAATAAGGAAAGAAAACTGGATACCTGCTGTTTGTTTAGTGGATACCTGCTATTTGTTTTGTTGTTTGTTTGAGACGGAGTCTCTCTTTGTCTCCCAGGCCTGAAGTCCAATGAATGGCCCTATCTCAGCTCACCGCAACCTCCACCTTTCAAGTTCAAGCAATTCTCCTGCCTCAGGCTCCCAAGTAGCCTGGATTACAGGTGCCCGCCACCATGCCCAGCTAATTTTTGCATATTTAGTAGAGACTGGGTTTCACTACATTGGCCAGGCTGGTCTTGACTACTGAACCTCAGGTAATCTGTCCGCCTCAGCCTTCCAAAGTGGCTGGGATTACAGGCAATGAGCCACCCGCGCTTGGCAGATACCTGCTATTTGAAAGTCACAGGCTGGGCGCAGTGGCTAACGCCTGTAATCCCAACACTTTGGGAGGCCAGGCAGGTGGATCACAAGGTCAGGAGTTCAAGACCAGCCTGACTAAGATGGTGAAACCCTGTCTCTACTAAAAACTACAAAAATTAGCCAGGGGCATGTGGCAGACGCCCTGTAATTCCAGCTACTTGGGAGGCCGAGGCGGGAGAATCGCTTGAACCCGGGCAGCAGAGGTTGCAGTGAGCCAAGATCAACGCCACCGCACTCCAGCCTGGTAACAGAGTAAGACACCGTCTCAAAAAAAAAAGAAAAAGTCAATTGATGATCTGAAAACCATTTATTACTAACATAGTGAACATACCGTAAACTCTCTCAGTTTGCTAGGTGTTTTGCCAGCATCCCTTACCTCTGAAATTTAGAGATCTCTACAGGAAGGGAGATATTGAAAGGAATTGGCTCTTTGAGTTTTGGTGCCCTCAGGGAAGCAGGAAAAGGTTGTTTCTAGATGAGCATTCTCAAAGAGCATCTCTAAGAGAAATCACTGTTATCAGAGCCCAGGCAATTGCATTGAAGATTTACTTCCCTTTCCCTGACAGTGTTTGGGATGGGGGGCTCCCGGAACCAGCTTTATCTAAACCTTGGGCTTTTTCTGGTCCTTATTGAATGACTAGCTTTTGGCATGTTGATAACATTTTTAAAACCTCTACCCTCTCTTATCTGCCTGCTTCTTTCCCAGGCTGAACAAAATTGCTTCCTAACTTCTAGTAAGTTAATGGGGAGGGGACAAACAAAAATTGGGAACTTAAGTGGGAGGGGCGCTATCTACAGTTGAAAAGTGACCTGGAGTCAGAATTCAGATGTGTGGCAGTTGGCTTGACTGTGCTCCAACTGAGTTGGGGGTGAGGGTAGGGGGTCTCTGCCATCTTAGACTTACTGTCTCTAAGCTGTTTTGAGAGCCCAAGTGGCCTGCCCAAGACACCGGGAGAGTTAGGAAGAAGACCTAAAACTTCCTCTTGCAGGAGGAGCACTGGAGCCTCCAACTAGCTCCAGGCCACAGCTTGCCCCACTGAGCAAGGGGCAGCCAGGTGCCCATTAACTGAATTCCTGAGGCCAAAGACAGAATGTTGCTCAAGGCCTGTCATGGCCCTGCCCTGCACTTCTGAAGGGAGGTTTGCATCCCAGGTGCCAACTGGTTTAGCAAGGAAGGGGCCGGGCTTACTGACCACCTGCTGTGTGGCCTGCACTGAGCTAGGAGGTTAACTTTGGGGGTTGGAGCTCATCATTTGAAGACATGTTTTTTTGTTTTTGTTTTTGTTTTTTGAGCCAGTCTAGCTCTGTCACCCAGGCTGGAGTGCAGTGGTGCGATCTTGGCTCACTGCAAGCTCCGCCTCCCGGGTTCATGTCATTCTCCTGCCTCAGCTTCCCTATTAGTTGGGATTACAGGCGCCCGCCACCATGCCCAGCTAATTTTTTTGTATTTTTAGTAGAGACGGGGTTTCACCGTGTTAGCCAGGATGGTCTCAATCTCCTGACCTCGTGATCTGCCCGCCTCCGCCTCCCAAAGTGCTGGGAATACAGGCGTGAGCCACCGCGCCCGGCCGATTTTCTTTCACACTTTATACAAAAGGATCAAATTCGATCCAAAATCCCAAGAGGGTCGCATTCGCATCTTCTGCCCCTGCTTTTTCAGTTACCATATCTTCGAGAGTTTCTCTGTACCAGTATGTGGACATTTATGTGCTACATCTCCAACTCTGTCCAACTAGTAACCCTAGAAAGTAGTCATTGGTATCATCCATTACAGAGAAGAAAGTCTTTTTAGAGGTCAAGAGCCTATGCCATAGGATTCATTTCTATAACTGCAACATTAAATGTAAAGTATGATTTTAGTGTAGCCAACTGTATCATCTGAGTCTGCTTACTTACTCTATTCTAGGGTGTTGGTTTCCTAAGAAATGAGGAGGACATTATATTCTCCTGCAGAATCATCTGGCTGTTTTTTTTTTTAAAAAAACACTCTCCCTTTGCCCTTAGTAAGGGGAAGCAGCAGCAGGGACCTGGGCATTCAAGGAGCGCTGGGTGGGTCTGGGTTGCTCTCAGACTCTTCCCTGTTTATTCACTACAGCATCTTCCCTATGCACACAAGGGGTCTGTCAGCACGCTGCAGAGGAAGGGGTTGTTCCTTTTCACGTCTGTGCTGGACACACTCTTCACGGTTCCAGCATGAGGCCCTTCAGGAGTTGGCTCTTTCCCCAGAACCCTAGCTTGAGTCCCAAGGCATCCAGGCTGAGGCCATGGGCTCTTGTGGGGCTGAGTGCTAAGGAAGGTCTTTAGCACTGGGAAGAATGTGAATGATGGATTCATCACCATCACCATCACCATTGTCACCATCACCAGCAACATCACCATCTCCATCATCATCAACATCCCCACCGTTGTCACCACCACCACCACCACTACCATCACAATCACCATCATTACCATCACCTTCACCGCAATCACTATCACCATCACCACCCTCACCACCACCATCACCATCAAATCACCATCATCACCATCACCACCACCACCATCACCATCACTATCACCATCACCACCCACCACCACCATCACCATCAAATCACCATCATCACCATCACCACCACCACCATCACCATCACCATCATTACCATCACCTTCACCACAATCACTATCACCATCACCACCCTCACCACCACACATCACCATCACTATCACCATCATTACCATCACCATCACCACAATCACTATCACCATCACCACCCTCACCACCACCATCACCATCAAATCACCATCACCATCACCACCACCACCATCACCCTTGCCACTACCATCACCACCACCACTATCATCACCCTCACCACCATCACCCTTACCACCACCATCACCCTCACCACCACCACCACCACCGTCATCACCACCACCATCACCAAGACCACCATTACCCTCACCACCACCACCACCACCACCACCGTCATCACCACCACCATCACCAGGACCACCATCACCCTCACCACCACCACCACCACCACCATCGTCACCACCATCACACCCCCACCACCCCCACCACCACCCTCACCACCACCACCATCATCACCCTCACCACCACCATCACCATCATCATCACCATCATCATCATCTTTTTCACTTCCTGCAGCTTGCAGGTTCCCAAACAAGTCCTGGATGAGCTGATCAGATGGGATCTTCCCACAGGGCTGCATACCTGCTGGGCCTCAGAAACTCAGCTACTTCACAGAGCTGCTTTATTTTGCTTTGCTGTTTCAATTCAGCATGTGACTACATTCTCAGGTTTTCTTTTTTCTTTTCTTTTTTTTTTTTCGAGATGGAGTCTTGCTCTTGTCGCCCAGGCTGGAGTGCAGTGGCACAATCTCGGCTCACTGCAACCTCCGCCTCCCGGGTTCAAGCGATTCCCCTGCCTCAGCCTCGTGAGTATCTGGGATTAGAGGCACGCGCCACCACATTTGGCTAATTTTTATATTTTTACTGGAGACGGGGCCAGGCTGGCCTCAAATTCCTGATCTCGTGATCCACCCACCTCAGCCTCCCAAAGTTCCGGGATTACAGGCATGAGCCATCGCGCCCGGCAAGTATTTTGTTTTTAAATTCAGCCTGCTCCTGGAGGTTTCTACTTGGCTTAAAAATAACATTAGACTTGAAAGTTCATTGTCGTAAAAATAAAGAAAAAAAACAACACTGTGGCTAATGGAGGCGCAATCCCCAGACACAAACCTTGGGTTGGTGACGGCAAAATCTGAGAGCCTGTGTTGGAAGACAGCAAACAGGAGTGAGATGTTGGCCTCTTCAGATTCCACGTCTTTGCTTCAGTGTTTTTCTTTAAAGCCAAGCAAAGGTAATTAACCCATAACAACTGTGCTTGGTTCAGATTTCTTCTTTCCAGAAGAGAAAAAGATTTCACAAAGTATACTGAAGAGAAAGTTCTGTTTCCTTTTTTTTTTGAGATGGAGTTTCACTCTTGTTGCCCAGGCTGGAGTGCAATGGTGCAGTCTCGGCTCACTGCAGCCTCCGCCTCCTGGGTTCAAAGGATTCTTCTGCCTCCGTCTCTCAAGTAGCTGGGATTACAGGCACGCACCACTAATTTTTGTAGTTTTAGTAGAGACGGGGTTTCACTATGTTGACCAGGCTGGTCTTGAACTCCTGACCTTAGGTAATCCACCCACCTCGGCCTCCCAAAGTGCTGGGATTACAGGCATGAGCCGCTGCTCCAGGCTGTTTCCCTGTTTTTTAGACCCAGATGGAATGTGGCCTGGCGACAGTCCTGTATTCACCTGATCCTGAAGATTCCTCCCTCCAGCCCTCTGTATCTGTTGTGTGGCGGTCTCAGGCCCTGCCTGCCTGGCGCCTGGGGCCCTACTGTGGTATGTGGTCACAGTCTTACAAAATGCAGAATTCTCTTTATTTGCATTGCTGAGTGACTAGCTGAGGCAGGTAGGGTGACTGGGAGTAAACTTTGTTACAGATAACTTGACAGCCAGGGGTGAGTTAAAGGATGATGGTAATAAAAGGATGGTCAGGCCTCACATTTGGGCTTCAGCAGTAAATCAGTGCAAGAATAAAACTTACAAAGGTCACAGGCAAGAGTGAGATCATCCCCTTTTCTAATACTTGCTTATGCTTCTACATCCCTTATTCAGGAATACCAGCCACTCAGCATGCTTATGAAAGAGTAAATTATCTCCGGATGGTGGATAATACCATAATACCATGTCATTAGTCCAGGAGGCATCTAGCTCAGCGCCACCTGGGTCTTAAAGCACTTAAAAATGTAATTATACAACAAATACATCAATACCTGTTCATTGGGAAAGACTCAAATGATACATGAATACATAAAGCAAGACTTGAAAGTTCTCTGTTCCGCCCTCCCCCCCCTCCCCTCCCTTCTCTCCCTCCTCTCCCTCCTCTTCCTTTCCCCAAAGTCCCACTTTGGGGTCTCGCTTCCAGTCTGTTTTCTAGGAATTTACAAATGTGTAACTGTACACATCCACATCCACACACATTATGTTTTGTACATACACAGAGCTGTACATTATTGTCAGTTTTTTAAAAATAAAATAAGGCTGGGCGCAGTGGCTCATGCCTGTAATCCCAGCACTTTGGGAAGCCGAGGTGGGCGGATCACCTGAGGTCGGGAATTAAAGACCAGCCTGGCCAACACGGTGAAACCCCATCTCTACCAAAAAAAAAATACAAAAATTAGCTGGGCCTGGTGTCTGGCGCCTGAGTTTGTGGTGAGCCGAGATCACACCATTGTACTCCAGCCTGGGCGAAAGGGCAAAACTCCATCTCTAAATAAATAAATAAAACATAGGATCCTATTGGGTACATTGTTTTGCAAATTGAATTTTTTGAAACAGTATGCCTTAAAAATCTGCTCATGTTCAAGTCCACTTTGTTTATATAAGCGTTGAACAGAATGTTATAGTATAACCATACTGTAACTTATTTAACCTTTTTTTTTTTTTGAGTCTTGCTCTGTCACCCAGGCTGGAGTATAGTGGCGTGATCAAGGCTCACTGCAGCCTCCATTTCCTGGGCTCAGGCCATCCTTTTACCTCAGCCACCTGCCCCTCCACTCACAGTAGCTGGAACTACAGGTACCTGGCACTGCAGGCGCATGCCAGTACACCCCGACTAATTTTTTGTATTTTTTTGTAGAGATGAGATCTCACTATGTTGTCCAGGCTGAACTCGAACTCCTGGGCATTCTTCTGTTAATGGATTTCCCCCATTAAATTTTTTTTATTGCAGTAAAGTACATGTAACACGAAATGTACCATCCTAACCGTTGTACGATTTGGTGGTATTAGATACATTCATCCTGTTGTGCAACCATCAGCACCATCCGTCTCCCAAACTCTTTCTCGTCTTGTAAAACTGAGACTCTGTATCCAGTAAACACTAACTTTCCTTTCCCCCTACCCCCAGCCCCTGGCAACCACTTTCTCTCTATGAATGAGACTACCCTCAGTACCTCCTATCCGTGGAATCACATAGTATTTGTCTTTCTGTGACTGGCTTATTTTACTTAGCAAATCATCCTCAATGTCCACGTTGTGGCATGTGTTAGAATTTCCTTTTTTTTTTTTTTGAGACCAAGTCTTGCTCTGTTGCCCAGGCTACAGTACAGTGGTGTGATCTTGGCTCACCGCAACTTCCACCTCCCAGGTTCAAGTGATTCTCCTGCCTCAGCCTCCCGAGTAGCTGAGATTACAGGCACACGCCACCACACCCGGCTGATTTTTGTATTTTTTGTACAGACAGGGTTTTGCCATGTTGGTCAGGCTGGCCTCAAACTCCTGACCTCAAATGATCTGCCCACCTTGGCTTCTGAAAGTGCTGGGATTACAGGCGTGAGCCACTGCCCCTGGCCCATAATGTCCTTCCTTTTAAAGGCTGAATCAAATTTAAGTGTATGTATGTTCCACATTTTGCTTATCTTTCATCCCTTTATAGATTCTTGGATTACTTCCACCTCTTAGCTATTGTGAATAATGCTGCTGTTAACATGGTGTCCACAGCTCTTCCAGACCCTGCTTTCTATTCTTTGGGGCACACATGCAGAAGTGGAATTGCTGAATCATGTGGTCGTTCTCATTGTGGTTTTGATTTACATTTTCCTAATGACTAATGATGTGGAGCATCTTTTCATCTACTTATTGGCCATTTGTACATCTTAGAAATGTCTATTCAAGTGCTTTGCCCATTAAAATTTTTTTCAGGGACTATGCTAATAATCTGTATTGTTCCATTTGTAGTATATGTGCTGCTGAAGCATGCACTTTGCCCAGTTTTGAATCAGGTTTCTGTTGTTGTTGCTGACATGATTTTTTTTTTTTTTTTTTTTTGAACAGGGTCTCACTCTGTCTCCCAGACTGGAGTGCAATGGTACAATCTCAGCTCGCTGTAACCTCCACCTCCTGAGTTCAAGCGATTATCCTGCCTCAGTCTCCCATGTAACTGGGATTACAGGCATGTGCCACCATACCTGGCTAATTCTTTGGTATTTTTAGTAGAGATGGGGTTTCATCATGTTGGCCAGGCTGGTCTCAAATTCCTGGCCTCAAGTGATTGCTTGCCTCAGCTGCCCAAAGTTCTGGGATTACAGATGTGAGCCACTATGGTTGACCCACACATAAGTCAACTTTAATGTTTTTCAATAAAGTTTTGTAATTTCCCCATTAAGGGTTTACACATCTTTTGGATTTATTGTTAGGTATTATTAGGTCTTTTTTTTTTTTCGCTTTCTTTTTTCCTTTCTCTCTTTTTTTTTTCCTCGTTTCTTTTTTTCTTTCTTTCTCTTTCTCTTTCCTTTTTTCTTTCCTTTCTTTCTTTCTTTCTTTCTCTCTCTCTCTCTCTCTCTCCCTTCCTTCCTTCCTTCCTTCCTTCCTTCCTTTCTTCTTCTTTCCTTTCTTTCTTTCTTCTTTCTTTTCTCTTTCTCTCTCTTTCCTTCCTCCTCCCCTCCCTCCCCCCTCCCTCCCTCCCTCCCTCCCTCCCTCCTTCCTTCCTTCCTTCCTT
>NW_022144458.1:0-27810 GCF_007565055.1 Rhinopithecus roxellana
TCCTCTTATCCATCTACCTACCCACCCACACATTCATGCATTCATTCATTCATTCATGCATTCATTCATTCCTCTATCCTCTCATCCATCCATCCATCCATCCATCCATTCCATCCATCCATCCATTCATCCATCCATTCAATCCATCCATCCTCCTCTTATCCATCCACCTACCCACCCATCTTCCATTCATTCATTCATCTATCCTCTCATTTATCCTCTCATCCATCCATCCATCTGTCCATCCATCCATCTATCCATCCATCCATCCATCCATCCATCCATCCATCCATTCATCCATCCATCCATCCACCTATCCTACTATTCATCCACCTACCCACCCATCCATTTATCCATTCGTCCATCTATCCTCTCATCCATCCATCGTCTGTCCATCCATCCATCCATCCATCCATCCATCCATCCATCCATCCATCCATTTTGTCACTCATCCATCTCTCCATGCACCCATCCATCCATTCATCTATCTATTCACTCATCTCTTTTTCTTCAGCTAAGACTTGTTGAGGCCCATCTTGTGCTGAGTCCTGGACTGGAAGCTGGGTATAAAATGATGAGTCAGACCTGGTCCTTGCCAGTAGAAGCTTGGTCTCGTTGGGGAGACAGACATGTGAGAAACAATTCCAACAGAGCATTGTAGGTGCTATAATGGAGATCTAGAGAGGCTGAGGGTGGGAGTGCAGGGTGGAGGAAGTGTTGACAAACATTAGGATTGCCCATTGCTCTTGGGAGAATGCCCAGATTTCTGTGCAATCAGCCTCCCATTGTCTTTGGGTCTTAGTTTAAATGTCACCTCCTTGGGAACAGTGTCCAGATTACAGCCAGGGCATCCCCAAAGGAGAGTCTGACTGGTAGCTTTGGGGTTCCATGGTGTCTGCCCTCGGTCATGTGACACCAATGAGCTGCTCTCTCCTTCGCCCTTTTGGCTTGTGGTCTGCTTTCATTTTTCAACTCGTTGCTGTAAAATAAGGGAAAAAATGCAATACAATGTTTTGATAGTTCCCATTCATAACCATTGCAGTCAAAGATGCTGATGAAGACCCACAAACACAGGGACAGCCATTTGCAGGCCTGGTGCAGGGGGAAGAATTTTACTAATTCTACCTCTTACATCCTCACTCCAATTCAGGGAGGTAGAGACCATCCTTATCCCTACTTTAGGGCGGGGGCTGTCAGGCAGAACCAGGTCATGTCCTGGCTTGTTTGATCTCATTGTAGGCACTGTTCTGACTTTCCAAGTCTGTTCACTTCCATGAAATGGGTGAGTCATAGGTGTAGAGATCAAGACTCCAAGAGATTGAGTTGTGTGGCCAGGGTCACCAGATCTGGGACCCACCCTGAGACTTCACCCCTCACTGCTTGTGCCACCAGCCATCTTATCTTTGCTGTCTCGCTTCCAGCCCCTCTGCATCTCTGGCCAGTGGTCTGAGAGGTGAAGGGACACGCATCCCCTCTGGGCTGAAGCACAGAAGAACCAGAGCTGACTTCACTGTAGTCTCTTCCCTGTTCTAGTGACTGAGATCGCTTGTTCCAGATGAGGAGCTACAAGATGGTGGAGCCCCGGGCCTGGATCCCTGAGTGGCCATGTGGAGCAGAGCAGTAGCCATGTAGCCTTCTTGAGAGACAGACTTCTGTTATGTTGAGCCACTGAGATTTTGGGGTTGTTTGTTCCTGCAGCAGAGTGTCATGTAGCCTGGCTAACTCAACACTCTCCCATCTCCAAGGTGCCTACTCACTGTGTGTGAGAAGATGGATGAGCACCGTCCACATCCTCCACCTGTGCGGAGCCCCAGGAGGTGCTCATGGCCATTTTCTGGAACGGCCTGAGTGAGGTTGAGCCATACAGCTGCACAGGATATTCTGGCTTTTGCTGACGTGGTCTCTTGTCCACGCTGGGTCCTTGGCAGGGCCTGGGCCCTAGGCTGGCAAGGCTACTTCCCTTCTCTGCTGGGCCTCTCTGAACCTGGCAGAGCCACCGGAACCTGGACACAGCTGGGGTCCCTCCTGTGTGTACCCCTCTGGAGCCAAGCCCTTCCACAAAAGTCCCAGCTGCTGCTGGCAGGGTGGAGGGACATCTGCGCCACATGAGCCCTGGTGCCTCTGTCAGTGCCAGAAACCAGGCATCACCCCACAGCCAATGTAGGCCTGGTTGGCAGGGATATGGCCTGCTGGGAGCTCGTGCCTCTGGGCCTCTCCAGCCTCATCCCTGCCCACCCTGCCCCGACCCCCATGCCATCCTCTGTCTCAGGTCCTTTGCTCCAACTGTTCCCTCTGCTGGAACACCTTTCCCGCCCGGCCTCCTTTCCCCCAGTCTGGACGCCTTCCTCACTCAGAAAAGGCCCTCCTTTCCTCTCCCATCACACTGCTCCACTTGGACATGGACCCTGTCACTTGGCTGTGTACCCCTTGGTAGGCCTGCCCATCTGTTCTATGAAAGTATGGTCCTCGAGGGCAGGAACTGTCCCACTCTTGGGACTGAGCCCTGGCTTGGCCATGCTTGGCGTGGGTGGAGTGAATGAATGGATGCTCACTCTGCCTGGGAGACTGCACCTGTCCATTGAGCACCTGCCCCAGTCCAGGTCTGTCACCCCTCCCACTCCCCACTGTGCTCGGGCTCCTTTTGGGCCACCATGAGCTCATGAGGTCATCACACAGGCTCATGAAATCATTATTGTTGTTGCTATTTTTCATCCCTGTCTTAGCCTGGTTGCCCTGAAAACAGAGCCTGTGATGAAGGCTCAGGTGCAAAAGGGAAGGGCTCCGAGGGGGCTGTGTGAGGGCGTGGGAGAGTGAGGCTGAGCAGGAGAAGCCCATGTTAGGGTGTCATGGGTCTGGTCACCACTGTGGGCAGGGTGGTCTCCATCCCTACTGGGTCCCTCCAAGGGGTATATGGAAAGCAGCCTTCATCCCTCCAGCGTCCCAGTCCCCGTTGGTAGAGGTTGCCCCGGCAACCCCAAACTCCCGGGCTTTTGGGGAGGACTCCTGTTGGTGCTGTGTTGTCACTGTGTTGTGAGGGGATGGGTAGGGGATGCAGAAAGTGAACTGAAGGACACACAGTGGGTGCAGGGGGCCAGGCGCCTGCTGGGGTCTGTCCCCTGCCTGCAGCTTGCCTGGATGCAGCGATGAAGCTGCAGGCATGTGACACATTTGCTTCAGCTCCCATTCCACAGACAGGTCAAGTGAGGCCCAAAGGCGAGGTCACTGGAATAGTGCCTACAGTCGCTTTAAGGATATGTAAGTGCTTTGAAGACTGTCAGCTTCATTCTTTCATCCTTTCAAACCACATCCTGTTGCCACAGGTGGGGCACGCAAGAAGCTCACATCCCTGCCCCAGCAGCTTAGGCCCGGGGGTGGAACTGTGGGTGTTCATGATCCTCAAAGCTGCAGCATCCAAGATCAGGGAGCCACTGCTGCTGCGGGGCGGGGTCAGGCAGAACCGGACCGTTTCCTGGAGCCATCGGCCCCGTTGCAGGTGCTGCTCTAACTCTTCAAGTCTGTCCTCTCCCATGAAATGGGTGAGTCACAGGGCTCACCTTATAGGGCAGTCTAGGGGGATGGTTCCATGAGCCAGGGCACAGATGCCCCACGCTCTAAAGGCATTTCTAAGTGCTGTGGGTCTTTGCTGGCATAAATGTGCAGTTGGGAGTTCCTGGAGCTGGGCAGCCCCGGGACGGCAGGGACAGGTTCTGGGGTGGGTGGGGAGGATGCTGGGTGGGCGAGTAGGCTCTGGGGGAGGGCAGACTCCATGCCAAGGACTTTTTGCACCTTTTCCCATTTCACCCTCCCAGTTGCCCCGTGAGGCACACACATGATCATCCCATGTTACAGATGCAAAGGAAAAGTGGCTCCGAAGGCCAGCCGCTTGTTCAAGATCATGTAGCCAGCAGTGGCTGAGCTGGGGACACAGCCACGGCTGCTCACCATGAGACCAGGTCTCGTGGCGGAGGCCTCAGTCACCAGCACAGTTCCTGAGACACAGGACTTTGAAATGAAACAGTGTGTCCCTGGGGTTAGGGGTCCTGGGAACACGGGGCAGCCGGGGGTCCCACCGAAAGCCAAGCCTGTGTGTGGTGGGAGCTACTTTCATTCTCCTTCCCTCCCCTCAACCTCCCCTGTGCCCCTGCCCCCTCCCCACAATCATTTTTCTGCTTGCCCTACAAGGACGTAGCCCAACAGCTGTTTTCAGCTCTGGAAGCACCGTGCCCACAGACAGCGCTTGGCCAGGACCTGGTTCTGGGGCCCCTCCCAGCCCTCTCCCCTTCAGATATTGAGGTTCATTTTCCGAATGCTGGAGGAGTCCAGGGACTTGCTAGCGCTGGGCCCCAGGCCTGATTCTGGCCCACCTCCCTCATCTCCAGTCCTTTCCCTGCCCAGGTAGTGAAATTTTAAACAGGCATATTCCTGCTGCCCAATTTTCATTAATTGGATCTAAAAGGGTTTCTATTTTCTCCCTGAACGCTGATTGATCCTGCCGAGGTAAACAGCACCGCCAAAAACAGGGAGGGGGGTGCTGCCGAGGGAGACGGGATAACTAATGTTACTTGACATTTACTCAGAGAGAGGAAGGGAGGGAGGGAGGTGAGTCACACGCCGGAGCCTCAGCCCCCAGATTCTGCAGAAATGAGCAGCCACGAGGCAGGCGGGAGCGGGAGGGCTCCGAGAAGCTTGTTTCCCCAATTTTGCAGGCTTCAGGGACCCCTGGGGGTTCTCCACTCCTGGGAGGACAGGGCCTCTGCATCCTTAAATGGCTGTGCATTTAGCTCTGAAGGTGGGACCCCTGAGGACGCAGGCAGGCTGAGCTGATGGCTTTTCTGTTTGTGACACAAGAGATTCGAGTGTATGTGAATATATCTCTCGCTGTAGGAGCTCTTTGCAGGTGGGGGGTGGTGGCAGGGAGGCAGGTGAAAGGGGTTGGTGCCTGGTTTCTCCCCCTGCCAGAAAAATCCAAAAAGCTCTACCCAGCAATCTTTGTCCCTGGCTGCCTCAGTTTCCCAACTTTGCGCTCTACCCACTGGAGTTTACAAGAAGCATAACTATGGTTTGGGAATCTCGGATCAAGGGGAAGATAGCAGGTAACCAGGACTTGCTCTCTGTACCGGGATGGAAAAGGGGCCAGGGAAGCTCTGGCCTCGCCATCACCACCCATGACAATGGCCTACTGTGTGCAGGGAAGTCATCCCTTCAATTGTTCAAAAAGTGTTTGCTGAACAGCTGTTAGGAGCTAAGCTCTCTGCTGGTTGCTGGAGCTCCAGGAGGGAAGAGCCTGCCTGGCCCCCACCTTCCTGCCTGGCCTCTGTTCTTTCCCATCCATCCCTTCCCTCCCTGTTCCCTGGAGCTGTGAGTGCCACCCCTGGCAGGCCTGCCACCTTGTGAGATCTGCCTCCAACCTACTGGTCTCTTTCTCCCCAGAAGACCCTCCTTTCCTCCAGGTACCAATGGCCTTGATTTTCTGGGACTGCCACATCCAACACTAAGCCCATCCTCTCCCATGTACGCCTTCTCTTGAGTCTCATGCTTTTTTTTCTTTTTTGAGATGGAGTCTCGCTCTGTTGCTCAGGCTGTAGTGCAGTGGCAAGATCTTGGCTCACTGCAGCCTCTGCCTCCCGGGTTCAAGCGATTCTCCTGCCTCAGCCTCCTGAGTAGCTGGGACTACAGGTGTGCACCACCACACCCAGCCAATTTTTTTCTTTTTTTTTTAAGTAGAGACGGAGTTTCACCATGTTGGCCAGGCTGGTCTTGAACTCCTAACCCCAGGTGATTGTCTCCTCCCGGCCTCCCACAGTGCTGGGATTACAGGCATGAGTCGCCATACCTGGCCAAAATCTTTGAGTTTTAAATTTCAATTATTATAATGTTCATTTCTAGGGCCTCTATTTGGTTCTTTTACGAATTCACTATGTCACTTTTCATAGCTTTTATGTTCACTGGTGTTACCTTAAGCTTGTGTTTTTACTTTTTGAAGACATCATAAGCATAATTGTTTTACAGACTGTGTCTGCTAATTCCAATATATGAAATTTTTGGTGGTATGCTTCTGTTGTTTCTGTCTGTTTTTTCTCATGGTGTCTTTTTGTGTGTGTGCCTAGTTTTCTTTGTGTGTTAGTCATAGTGTTTGAAAAATTAAAGTGCAAGGATAATTCAAAGCATGGCTGAAGTGACCTTTCCCCAGAGAGCATTATTTCGTTTGCTTGTTTCTATCACATATTCCGATATACCATGTCTGGGCCCAGCTTAACCCAAGCCTGACTTTCCCTGGGAGATCTGAGGCCTTCAGATCTGAGAAACTCAGGCTATAGTTTCTCAGGAGGGCTGGTCTACTTCTGATTACCTTCTCCCTGAGGATGTAGCCCTTGTGATTCCAGATAATTGTAAGGAGAATCATATGTGTGTGTGTGTATATATATATATATATAGGGTCACTGCAACACAGGTGATCTTTCTACCTCAGCCTCCCAAGTAGCTGGGACGTCAGTCGTGCACCACCATGCCTGGCTAATTTTTGTATTCTTTTGTAGAGACGGGATCTTGCCATGTTGCCCAGGCTGGTTTTGAACTCCTGGGCTCAAATGATCCACCCATGTTGGCGTCGCAAAGCGCTGGGACCATAGGCATGAACCACCATGCCCAACCATAAGACTTCCACATTCCATGGGTCCTGGGCTTTTATTTCCGTCCCCTGTGACCTTCACAGATTGCAAAGGAATGGCTCTTTGGGGCTTAGAATAGCTCATTAGGCACAAGTGGCTCCATGTCTATGCCTTTCTCTAAGTTCTTGTTTTTCCTTCAGGTTTGGTTTAAAGATTTCTTACTCTTTGATAAGTTTTTCATGCTTTGAAAAAAATATATATTAGATTGAGATATTTCAACTTGTAAAGTTATCTTCAGCTACAATGCTGGTCACAATAACCTGGTTCACCATGACCAGAAGTCTGACTTACCTTTCTCAACAGGAAATCTGGCCACAATTCTCCCCGACTGAGAAGGCTTGAGGGGTGCCTGCTGTCCTGTCTCAAAAAAAAAAAAAAAAAAAAAACCCACTCTTGACTGGGTCTCCCAAGGTCCTGGAGGATCTGGGCCTGGCCACCACCTCCTGCAAGCTCACCTCTCAGCTCCCCTCCCTGGTGCAGTCCGCTTCCTCGACACTGAGCTGCTCTGGTCCCCGAAGGTCACTCACCTCTGGAGGTAGACAGGCGCTGTTTGGTTCTTTCAGGTTGAGGCACTTTTCTCTACCTCGTGGCCTGCTAAGTCCTCTTTGCCTTCTAAGCTTCTAGGAAGCCTGCCCTGATTGCCCCACCCCAACAGCCCCTTGCTAGGTCACGTGTCTCTTCTGGGCTCCCACAGTTCCCCGTACATCCTCCACTACAGCACTGACCGCATTGGACTGTAATTACCTGCTTCTGTTAGACTGTGGGCTCAGTCAGTATTTGTTGAATAAATGAATGAATGGGTGGACAGATGGGTGGTTGGCTTCTCACTCTTCCCTGACACTGTCAATTGTCCGTCTCTTGGGACCCATCTCCTACTCACCACCTGAACTAGCCGCGCCTGGTGGGAAGGCCTGTCTTTCTCTCATCCCCCTCCCCCTTCCCTGCCCAGTCCTTCGCACAGAGTGGCTTCAGGCGCCTTGTAGCATACACTTCCCTGACCCCTAAATCAAGAACTGGGGGCCGTAGGTCCCAGGAAGAGGAAAATATACAAGATGGAGCAGAGTCTTAATTCACATGCTCACGAGCTCCATTTCTCGTGAAATTCACACCTGTGCACACACATTCCAAAACCAGCTGGCAAAAGAAGGCAAGATGGGAGGTGTCCAGGACAGCGATGATGTCCAAGAGGGCTGTGTCTGACTTGGGCTAGGATCTCTCACTGTGGGCCTGTGCCTCAGTCTACCCATCTGGAAGGCAGGGGAAACCATGTGATCTCCCTGACAGCACTGATGGGGTGGGGCAGATGGGGCACTCTCACCAGGTTTTACTGGCTGTTTTCCCTAGCATATGTCCCCCCACCCATGTTCCAACCTCTCTGACTTTGCTGATGCTATGCCTCTCTCCAGAAAAGTCTTTCCCTCCCCTCACAAGTCACAGCCACCTCCTCCTTCAAGACCAAGCTCTGCCTCCCCTGTACAGCAGGTGCTGACCGCCCTGGCCCATGCTGGCCCTGGCCAGCATCACCCTCCACAGGGCTTGTGGTTTGGAGCCTTGACTAAGCACCACCTGTATGCAGGGCCCTGAGCTGGATACACGGCATTGAGTGGACCTGCAAGACCCCAGTTCTCCTGCTCTTGGGGTGTGTCCCAGACTCACCAGGGAAGGTGAAGGGGTTCTCACAAGGGCTGATGGCTTGGCTGGCCTCTTGGCAGTTCTCTTCTCTCCTGATCCCTAGCTGTCATTCAGAGGTGGCTGGTGGGACTCAGAAGGCAGAAGAGATGGCAGAGGAGCAGGTTTTCTTACTAAGATTTGCAGAAGTGATGATAAGGTCCCCAAATATTGTAAAGTGCCTTAATATATATAAAATGTTTCCCCTACACCTGGTCACGATTACAGAAGACGAGGTGGGGCTGGTCGTTTTACAGATGAGGAGAGCTGAGACCAGAGAGGGACCTTGACTTCTCAAGGTCACACAGCTCTTTGGCTTCACTTGACTCAGCATTCATTCACAGCCTGAGTGCCGCTCCACGGAGCTCCTAGACAGACCTGCGTGTCCCCCTCTGGGAGTCCCATCCACTGGAGCCACAGAGCGGGGGCGACCCTGGATCCCGCATGTTGCATGCTGGGTGGGAGAGGAACTGGAAGAGTGGACTTCATTCCACATGTAGGGGGAGCCCCCAGAGAGTCTGCAGCCAAGGAAGTGACAAGATCTGATTTGCTTTTAGAGGATCTCTGAGGCTACTGGGAGGAGAAGGCGTGGAGCTGGGTGAGAACAGGAGGCAGGGAGGCCTAAGAGAGGCTGGTGGTGATGAGGCTGGGGTTGAGAAGGAGGCTGCATGAAGGGAGACAAGGGGAGGCATTTGGGAAGCATCCAGAAGTCGGGTGAATGGGACCTGGTAACAGGTGGGAGCCAGGGGCTGAGAGGCAGGGAGGGCTCAAGGGTCTGCGAGGACAGCTGAGGGAGGACGGGTGTCATTTGCAGATTGGAGGAGCCCTGGAGGAGGAGCCAGTCTGCCTGGGGTGCAGGAGGGCAGGGCGACAAAGATCCTGTTTTGACCAAGGTGCCTTTGGGTCATGAGTGGGGACATGCAGTGTCCGTGAGGGTGGCTGGGATTTCGGGGCAGCTATGACCCAGTCACAGCCCCTCCCCAGCCCCTGGCCTCCAGCAACATTAGGACTTGGGGCCTGTTCCTTGGGGCCTCGGGAACACGCAGATCTCATTTCCCCCACCAGTTTCTCTGGGAGGAAAATGCCCAGGGTCTCCGTGGAACTGGAATTAATGTTCGGCTCATCATTCCATCATCACGAGCGAGCCGAACAGATGACCATTTCGTCATTGCGTCTGCTCATGCGGGGCTTCCGTAATCTAATCACTTAATCACATGCTTATTCCATGAGGATGGAGGCACGGGCAAGTTCTGGGGCCCACTCCTTGGGCAGCGCATTTTGGACAAAGTCCCTTAGCGTTCCTGGCTGCCTCCGTTTCTCTGCCTGCCTTGGGAATCCAGACAGCCTCATGGCTGAGGAGATGAGGCGGTGGTTGCAGAAGAGCCTGGTCTCTCAGCCATAGCAGCCACGAGGTGCTGGCAAGCTTTCTGCAGTCCTCCATGTCGCCTAACACTCACTGCCCGTCTCCCCACTTGCATGGAAGCCCCAGGAAGACAGGGAGTTTGTCTCTTCGGTTCATCGGTGCCTGGGACAGTGCCTGGCACATGAGGGGGCTCAGGGGGGTTCATTGAAATTTCCCATTTGTCTTTTTTTTTTTAAAGACAGTGTCTTGCTCTGTCACCCAGGCTAGAGTTCAGTTCTGTGATCTCAACTCACTGCAACCTCCGCCTCCTGGATGCAAGCAATTCTCTGCCTCAGCCTCCCAAGTAGTTGCGACTACAGACACATGCCACCACACCCAGCAATTTTTTTTTTTTTTTTTTTGAGACGGAGTCTCGCTCTGTCCCCCAGGCTGGAGTGCGGTGGCGTGATCTCGGCTCACTGCAAGCTCCGCCTCCCGGGTTCACGGGTTCACGCCATTCTCCTGCCTCACCCTCCTGAGTAGCTGGGACTACAGGTGCCCGCCACCGCACCCAGCTAATTTTTTGTATTTTTAGTAGAGACGGGGTTTCACCGTGGTCTCGATCTCCTGACCTTGTGATCCGCCCGCCTCGGCCTCCCAAAGTGCTGGGATTACAAGCGTGAGCCACCGTGCCCGGCCTTTTTTTTTTTTGTAAGAGATGAGGTTTTACCATGTTGGCCAGGTTGGTCTCGAACTCCTGGCTTCAGGTGATCCACCTGCCTTGGCCTCCGAAAGTGCTGGGATTACAGGCATGAGCCACCAAGCCTGGCCGTGGCCCCATTTGTCTTAAATCCAGTTCTGGGACCGTCTGCTTCTTTTTACGTAGGACTCTAGGGCTGTGAACAGCTGCTGGCCACCCACCTTTCCATAAAACAGGGCTAATGACAAGAAGGATTACCAGGCAGGACTGTTGTGTGGATGAAATGTGACCATCCATGTGGCACCCCCAGCATGGACCTGGCACACCGTAAGTGCTCACTGCTGTCTGCCATTGGTATGAAGTGGAGGTTTACTCCCCATCTCAATTTCAATGAGGCTTCAGGCTGGCCACGTCATAGCTGAGCCTCAGTTTCCCTTCATAAGACGAGATGTGATGTGGCCCCCACCGGACGTTGGAGGGATTCTGGAAGACACACAGAAGCCCATTAGCAAATGCTTGGATGTGAAGGGGAAGCACATTTCCTACTGGGATTTGCAGGCGTGATGGTAATATTCTTTTTTTTTTTTTGGGGACGGAGTCTCGCTCTGTTGCCCAGGCCGGAGTGCAGTGGCGTGATCTCTGCTCACTGCAACTTCTGCCTCCCGGGTTCAAGCTATTCTCCTGCCTCAGCCTCCCGAGTTGCTGGGATTACAGGCGCCCACCACCATGCTCAGCTAATTTTTGTATTTTTAGTAGAGATGGGGTTTCACCATGTTGGTCAGGCTGGTCTCAAACTCCTGACCTCAAGTGGTTCACCCGCCTCGGCCTCCCAAAGTGCTGGGATTACAGGCGTGAGCCACCGCGCCCAGCCAACATTCTTGCACATTGTAAAGTGCTTTAAAGTGGTGGCTCAAGCTTTTAATCCCAGCACTTTGGGAGGCTGAGGTGGGCGGATCATCTGAGGTCGGAAGTTTGAGACCAGCCTGACCAACATGGAGAAACCCCTCTCTACTAAAAATACAAAATTAGCCGGGCATGATGAATAACGCCTGTAATCCCAGTTACTCGGGAGTGTGAGGCAAGAGAATAATTTGAACCCGGGAGGTGGAGGTTGTCGTGAGCCAAGGTTGCGCCATTGCACTCCAGCCTGGGCAACAAGAGCGAAACTCCATCTCAAACAAAACAAAATAAAACAAAACAAAACTAACAAAACAACAAAAAAAGACCAGTAAGTGCTTCCATACTTGGTCTCAGTTATGGAGGACAAGGTGAGGTTGATCATTTTGCAGATGAGGAGAACCGAGTCCAGAGAGGGACAGTGACTGTCCAAGGTAACACGGCCAGTGGGTGCACTAGAAGTCATCTCTTCTGCCCACCTCCCCCACCAAATGGGGCAGCAGGAAGGAGAGGACCAGGGGAGGGTGGACATGGCCAGAAGCTCCAGAAATGTCTCCAGCTGTGGAAAGAAAATTCAACCATTGCTCTGGACAGAGACCTGGCGGCGGTCACTGCTTCCTCTTCTTTCCTCACTTCCTATATCCAAACCAGGACCCATTGGCTCTGTGCACATCAGTCCACGTGCCTCTCCATGCCTGTGGCCCCCATGCAGTCTGGGTCGTCACCATCTCCCTGCTGGAAGACTCCACATGGCAGCTAAGCAGTGCCCCTGATCAAACCCCACGGCCCTGACTCATCCCTCCTGCTTCCACCCTGAGTTCCCGGCATGCATGATCGGGCCTGCTCCCTCCTGGCCTCATCTCCCCTGACCCGCACCCCGGCTCGCTGAACTCCAGCTACACCGGCCTTTGGGCTAGCTCCCGACTCAGGGTTCCATGCTGGTGGTTCCTCCATCTGGGATGCTTCTCTGTATGCTCTGTATAGCTGGCTCCTTCTCAACCTTCAGTTCTCTGTTGAAATGTTTCCTCCTTAGAGGGTACCTCTCCAATCAACCTATTTAAAGGAGATCCCTTCTGTTACATTTTTCTTCCTGTATTTTCATCTGCAGCGATTCTTGCCACTGGTAACCCTCTTTTCCTTCCCTCCTCTGTCTTGCCTTGTTCAGGAACTGCCTCTCTACTAGGGAGCACCTTCCAGAGAGGCAGAGACCTGGGACATCTTTGTCATTTGGGGAATCTTTCTTTGCACAGGCCAGGCACTTAGTAGCTGCTCAATGGATATTTTTAATTTATTTATTTTTAAATTTTAAAGTTTTAATACTTTTTTGAAGATGGGGTCTTGCTCTGTTGCCCAGACTGGAGTGCAGTGGCATGATCTCGGCTCACTGCAACCTCTGCCTCCTGGGTTCAAGCAATTCTCCTGCCTCAGCCTCCCAACTAGCTGGGACTACAGGCATGCACCACCAGGCCCAGCTACTTTTTGTATTTTTAGTAGAGATGGGGTTCCACTGGTCATGAACTCCTGATCTGCCAGTCTTGGCCTCCCAAAGTGCTGGGATTACAGGTGTGAACCACCACGCCTGGCCAATATTTTTTAGATAAAGCAGTGTATTCATCTGTAAGTAGTAATAGCCCAAGCTGTGTGGGGTTGTTCTGAGCTTTCTGTGGATGGTGCCTGAGGCCACTCCATACGTAGCTTCTGGCTTACAGACAGTGGCTCGGGTCACCCCCAGGATGGGAGAGTATGGGATGCAGGGGCCTGGGTCCTGGTCCCTACCATGCGTGGCACAGCTGCACAGGAAATCTGCCGAATGCTTGAAAGAGAGATTTACAGGACGGAGAAATAGGGTTAGTCATTGTCCTCTGCTCTTGTTTTTGTTGCCTGGGAACCCCACCCCTGCCCTCAGAGGTGAGTGACTCTGTGGAGTGAGGAACAAGAAGTGAGTGACCCAGAGAGTAGAACAGGCGCCCCGGGGAAGGCAGACAGAGGGAGGCGCGGGAGGGCTCTATTTGTGGGACCCGGAGCTGGAGAAGGTGCTGGTTCCCTGTTTGGGTGGAATTCAGATTCACAAAGATTCCCCTGTATCCACAACTTACAGAAGGAGTTCAGGATAAGGAAATGTGAACTCCTGCACGTAGCTCCAAACATCAGCCCAAGGGTGGGGGAGATGGAACCTAATCGCAGCTTGGCTGGAAGCTCCGGGAGCCTTGGATTGGCTCTGGTTTACTGTGGGTCTCCAGGAGTCCCCAGATGACCCCTGAGCCTGTAAGAGCTGCCTGGTAAAGGGTCTCTGGGAGTGCTTGAGATCTGAATTGTAGATCCTTTTTTTAAAAAAAATTTTTTTAAAATTTTAATTAAAAAAAAAAATAGAGACAGTGTCTCTCTGTGTTGCCCAGGCTGGTCTCGAACCCCTGGGTCCAAGCGATCTTCCCATCTTGGCCTCAGAAGGTCCTGGGATTATAGGCATGAGCCACCTCACGTGGCCTGAACTGTAGATCCCTAGAGCCTGATATCGTGCTTCAGTCACCAATGCAGGTTCTGCTTCACCGAGATCCTGACCCTTGTCCTCCTGTCCTGGGCCCCTCTAGGGGAACAGGGTGGGAATGCTTTGGGACGTCCACCTAGCCTCCATATTCCTCATGGTGACTACTTCAACTTTCCAAGTGGGTCAGGGTTTGGAGAGAAGGGCGTAGCCCAGCAGGAAGGAGAAATGACCCTGGTTCAAATCCCATCTCCACCACTTCCTAGCTGTTGAGCCTTAGACAAATAGCTCAACTTCTCTGGGTCTCAGTTTTCTCTTCTGTAAAATGGGGATAATGATTGTTCCTCCCTAACGTCGTGGTGGGGATTCCGTGAGGCAACATCTTTGGAGTGTGTGGCATGACTCCCGGCCTCTGGAGCCGCATTTGGGCCCTGGGATGCCTTCTGAGCTGACAAAGTTCCTGCCCTGGTGGAGGCATGGGGGGCTTCCTGTTTTAAGCTGGGTCCCACATAGTGAGGGATACAGCAATCATGGGCACTCAGGAGTACCGCCATCACACCAGCAGCAGCCGTGTGGCAAGAGTGACAGTGACGATAAGGCAACGAGCACCAGCCCAGACCCTGCTTCATGCTGCATTGAGCACCTTCCAAGGCTCATCCATGTCACCCTCACCAAGGGTCTGGGAGGCGGATTTTGTCACTCTTCCTGTCTCACAGATAGAAAAGTCACACTCAGGAAGCTGAAGTGACTTCTCTGAGGGCACCCTGTTGGGACCCAGAGGTGGCAGCTCCAACCCAGAAGTCTGGCTCCCAAGTCTGTGCCCTCAACCTCCCTACCAGGCTGCCTCCTTTTTGTCCACCCTGTCCCTCTTACCTGTGCTAATGTCAACTGTTCTTCCTTCCTTTTTCATGGGCATTCTGCCTCAGAGAGGGATGGAGGTGAGGGTGTGGGTAGTAAACTGCAGGGAACTGACATCGGTGGGGCCCTCTGTGACACTGGGCTCCCCATATTTGTTCTGCCTGATTGAGGGCCTTCTAAGGCTGTAGGGGTTAATGGGGACAGGACTCACTAGTAGAGGGGCTTGGTATTCCCTGCTGAACTGACTCGTCTCAAATCACCCGGACCCTTCAAGTTCAACTCAAGTTTTGATGTTTCTGTGAACTTCGTCCCTGCAGGCCTCCCTGATGAGGCCACCCCTCTTATCTTCCCTATCCTAGGGCTAACAAAAGAGTCAGGGCTTTGGAGTCTGTGGGGTCTTGATATGGTTTGACTGTGTCCCCACCAAAATCTCATCTTGAATTGTAGCTCCCATAGTCCCCACGTGTCATGGGAGGGACCCATTGGGAGGTATTTGAATCATGAGGGTGGGTTTTTCCCATGCTGTTCTCATGGTGGTGAATAATAAGTCTCACCAGAGCTGATGTTTTTATAAAGGGCAGTTCTCCCGCACAAGCTCTCTTGCCTGCTGCCGTGTAAGACATGCCTTTGCTCCTTTGCCTTCCACCATGATTGTGAGGTCTTCCCAGTGATGTGGAACTGTGAGTCCATTAAACCTCTTTTTCTTTATAATTTTTTTCTTTATAAACCTCTTTTTCTTTGTAAATTCTACTCAGTCTCGGGTATGTCTTTATTAGCAGTGTGAAAATGGACTAATACAGGTGTGGATTAAAATTCTGCGTGTGTGCATCTATTAAAAAACCCACAGTTAATATTATACTTAATGGTGAATGACTGAAAACTTTCCCCCTAGGATCAGGAACAAAACAGGGATGCCCACTCTTTCCACTTCTGTCCAACAACCTACCAAAGGTTATAACTAGGACAATTTGGCAAGAAAAAGAAATAAAAGTTGTTGAGATTAGGAAGAAAAAAGTAAAATGATCTCTATTCACAGATAACATGATCTTGTATATAGAAAATCATCAGGAATACACACACATGCACACACACACAAATTAGAACTAATTAGTGTATTTTGCAATGTTACAGGATGCAAGATCAATATACAAAAACAGATTATATTTCTATACACTAGCAATGAATACTTCAAAAATGAAATTAAGAAAACAACTCAATTTGCATCAGCATGAAAAACAACAAAGTACTCAGGAAAAAATTTAACAAAAGAAGTGTAAGATTTGTATGAAACATTGTTGAGAGAAATTTAAAGAAACCAGGCATGGTGATTTATGCCTGTAATCCCAGCACTTTGGGAGGCAGAGGTGGGAGGATTGCTTGAGCCCAGGAGTTCAAGATCAGCCTGGGCAACATAGGGAGAACTCGTCTCTACAAAATAAAAAAAATTAGCGAGGCATGGTGGCATGCGCCTGTGATCCCAGCTACTTGGAAGCTGAGGTGGGAGTATCACTTGAGCCTGGTAGGTGGAGGCTGCAGTGAGCTGTGATCATGTCCCTGCACTCCATCTTGGGCAACAGGGTGAGACTCTGTCTCAGAAAAAAGAAGACCTAATTAAACAGAAAGACACCCTGTGTTCATGGATTAGAAGACTTAATATTGTTAAAATGGCAATACCAACCAAACTGATTTACAGATTCAGTTCAGTCCCTATCAAAATTCCAGTTGGCTTTTCGCAGAAATTGACAAGCTGGTCCTAAAATTTGCATGGAAATGCAAGAGACCCAGAATAGCCAGACAATCTTGAAAAAGAACAAAATTGGAGAACTCACACTTTCTCGTTTCAAAACTTACTACACAGCTATAGTAATGAGACTGTGTGGTGCTGGCATAAGAATAGCCTATAGATCAATGGACTAGAACTGGGGGTCCAGAAATAGACCTGTACATTTATGTTCAATTGATTCTTGACAAGGGTGCCAAGACCATTCAATGGGGGGAAAGAATAGATTTTTCAACGAATGGTATGGACAATTGTATATCCAAATCAAAAGAAGGAAACTGAATCCTGACCTCACACCGTATACTGGGATCAAGTCATTCTCCTGTCTCAGCCTCCGAGTAACTGGGATTACAGGTATGGGCCACCACGCCCGGCTTATTTTTGTATTTTTAGTGGAGTCGGTGTTTCACCATATTGGCCAGGCTGGTCTTGAACTCCGGACCTCAGGTGATCCACCCGTCTCACCCTCCCAAAGTGCTGAGATTACAGACGTGAGCCATCTTGCCTGGCCAAGCATTTAAATATTTATAGCAGCATTATTCATAATCACCAAAAGATGGAAACAATTCAAATGTCCATCAACTGATGCACGGATAAATAAAATGTGGTGTATCCTACAATGGAATATTATTTGGCAATAAAAAAGAATGAAGTATTGATACATGGTATGACACGGATGAACCTTGAAAACAAGTTACATGGTATGACACGGATGAACCTTAAAAACTGTTAAGTTAGAGCAGTTAGACACAAAGGCCACATTTCCTGTGATTTCATTGATATGAGATGTTCAGAACAGGCAAATCCAAAGAGAGAGAGAGCATGGATTAGTTGTTGCCAGGGGCTGGCAGAAGGGCAGGATGGGGAGTGACTGCTAATGGGTAAGAAGTTTCTTTTGGGGGAGAAAAAAATATTCTGAAATTTGACAGTGGAAATGGTTGCATAGCTCTGTGAATAGACTAAAAGCCATTGAGTTGTATGTTTTAAAAGGGCGAATTGGAGGTGGGCAGATTGCTTGAGCCCAGGAGTTTGAGACCAGCCTGGACAACATGATGAACGGTGAAACCCTGTTTCTGCAAAAAAAAAAAAGTACAAAAATACAAAAATAGCCAGATGTGGGAGAACATGCCTGTGGTCCCAGCTACTCAGGAGGCAGAGGTGGGAGGATCACTTGAGCCCGGGAGGCTGAGGCTGCAGGGAGCCGTGACAGCGCCACTGCACTCCAGCCTGGGTGACAGAGTGAGACCTCATCTCAGAAAGAAAGAAAAGGTGAATTTTATGGCATGTGAATAAGCAGTTATTCAAAAAGAGAGGGGCTCATCTCCAATTCACAGGAAATACAGGGAGAGACAAGCGAGTTAAATAACGATGTAAGGGGCCGGGCGCGGTGGCTTACGCCTGTAATCCCTGCATTTTGGGAGGCCGAGGTGGGCAGATCACTTGAGGTTAGGAGTTCAAGACCAGCCTGGCCAACATGGCGAAACCCCATCTCTACTAAAAATACAAAAATTAGCTGGGTATGGTGGTGGGTGCCTGTAGTCCCAGCTATCTGCTGGGGGGCTGAGGCAGCAGAATCGCTTGAACCCAGGAAGTGGAGGTTGCAGTGAGCTGAAATTGCATCACTGCACTCTAGCCTGGGTGACAGAGTGAGACTTTGTCTCAAAAAAAAAAAAAAAGAAAAAAAAAAATGACATGGTGAGGAAGCAAACAGACCAATCCAGGCTGTGGACATTTGTAGGACACTGGCCCTGTTTCTTCAATAAATCGATGGCATGAAATGAAAAACTTTTTAAAAAGCAATAGGACATAGTAACCACATGCCACATGGAGATATTACCTGGATCCTAACTTGAACAAATCACCTGGGAAATGACACTGACGAGAATATCTGGGAAATGAGATGACACCGTGAGTATCAGATGATCCCACGGAGAAGCCGGGATGAGAATCCCAGCCCACTGGACGCTGAGCCCTGGCTATCACCTCCTCGTGTCCCTGTGGACATGGTGGCTGCACCCAGCAGTTGACACGTGTGTGTGTGTGTTTGTGTGAGTGTGAGCTGGGGAGAGTGAGTTCACCTCTCTGAGACCAGCCAAGGCCTGTCCAAAGGTGAAAACGGTTTTCCTCTTGCAAGGGTACAGCAGACACTGGAATGTCCTTTGAGCGGGCCACGGCCATCACACAGGGCCTCAGTCCACGCGGAGCCCTCCACCTCTGCGCCAGGTCACCCTCTGCCCCCCTACTCCGGATGTCCAGGAGCCAGACTCAGCAGCCCAGGCAGTTGGACAATGGGGCCTTTGGAGGCTGGGCCAGGCCTGTGCCTCAGCTGTGGGCTGTGGCTGAGGCCACCACAGAAGGCTGCTTGTGGCCGGGCCGGGTGGCAGCCAGAAATAGGTCGTGCTGGGCACTGACTCCTGCGGCCCCGCCCTGGGATCGGCCTGGGAACAGGGGTATTTGTGGAGCTGATGGGAGGAGACCTTCATCAGGAAAGCAGGTCTATTTTGGGGCCTTTGGGAAGCGTGCTAGAAAAGGGGCCCCAGACTTTCGCGTTTACCCTGAGCCCCTGCCTTTCATATACAGGCTCCTGAGCCCCGGGTGTTGAAATCCTTGCTCTGCCCGGCTGTGTGCCCCCACGTGCTGTGTGGTCCACTCTGAGCCTCGCTCTGCTCATCTGTATGATGGGAACGACTCTTGACAGCTCCTTCATGGAGAAGATGGGCGCGCAGCACCTGGCACAGTCTGCGCTCACCAGGTGCCCGAGGTCATTGGGCTTCCCCTCCCCCTTCCTCCCCTTCCGCCCTGGTTGGGGGCTGCTCCTGCTGTTGAGGCATCTCCCAGCCCCTGGGCTAGCTCTGCAGGGCCCCTGGAAGGTGGTCTGGGGCACACATTAGCCTCACCGTTGTTCGGGGAATGGAAGCGCAGGAGACCTGGCAGAGCCTTGCAAGCCCCTTGCAGCTGGGTAGCCCCTCCCCTCCCAGCCAGCTCCCTGGTTATCCGCAGCCTCCCGGGCTCAGACCTGGACGGCAGCCTCCGTCCTTCCATCATGCACCGGGGCCCTGCAGGACTCATGCTCAGCGCTGGCGGTGGGAGAAGTTTCAGCCGCTTCCCCCCACGACTTCTACGTCTGCTTGTCTCGGTGATGGAACTGCTGGCAGAGGAACTCTGCAGGTTTAGGCCCGTGGTCCATGGGGAAATACAGACCAGGGTTCAAAGCCAGAGTCAGAGGGCGGCAGGGGGCCTTGGAGAGGGAGAGAGATAGGAGACGTGTGTAGCTAGATCTCCTGGAAGCCGGGGGCCAGGTCTCCCCCTCCCGGCCCCTGTATGTCCTTGAAGCTATTTTTATATGTTGCTGGAAACCAGAATGACAGCCAGAGCCAAAGCGCTAGGAGGTTTCCCGTGCACCACGGGTCTTGCCCAGGAGACCATGGGCCATTCCCAGCAGATTGATGGAGCCAGTCCAGAGGCTCCACTGTGCGGATCGGGGAGCCTGGGTCCTCCATCCCTTATCAGCTTGGAGATCACTGTTGGAAGACCCCTGGCTGGCACAAAAATGAGAAACAAGGACTTAGAGAAGCGATGGTGAGGATGCAGGTGTTCTGGGGTCTTTGAGCCCTGTGTGAAAATCCAGAATGCTCATGGAGTTCAAAACTCATTCATGGCTGGGTGCAGTGGCTCACACCTGTCAATCCCAGCACTTTGGGAGGCTGAGGCAGGTCGACTGCTTGAGTTCAGGAGTTCGAGACCAGCCTAGGCAACATAGTGAGACCCCCATCTCTCCAAAAATAAAAAAAATTAGCTGGGCATGGTGGCATGCACCTATAGTCTTAGCTACTCAGGAGGCTGAGGTGGGAGGATTGCTTGAGCCACAGGGAGGTCAAGGCTGCAGTGAGTGAGCTGAGATCATGCCATGGCACTCCAGCCTGGGCAACAGAGTGAGACCTTTTCTCAATTAAAAAAAAAAAAAAAAAAGAATAGAAAATAAAAGAAAAAAAGAAAGGAATTCATTCATTCACCACTGACCTCTTTACTCATCACATATTTAAGCAGAATCTTGTAGGTACTGGTGGGGGGGCACCCTCAAAACATCCAGGGCCCTGCTCTCAAGGTGCTCACGAATCTGCCTGCTCCAGTCTCTGGCTCAGAACCCTCCCACAGCTCCCCACTGCCCATGCAGACAGTGGGATCTTTGTACTATGACAGCAGTAAGTCACAGAAATGTTGCCTGCTCACCTGTGCCTCATGAGAGAGAGTCCTCACCTTGCCCACTGGCCTCTCCCCCACGCACCCCCTTTTTCCCAGTCTGGTCAGGATCTTTCAGGGGGCGACTGAGGGGACAGGACTGGAGCAGGGATGGGAGAGGCTGAGATGCATACTTGCTGGGTGAGCTCTGTGCTGTTGTTTTTTGGAGAGAGTCTGGGAAAAACAGAAAGAAAAGAACTGGAGTCAGCCAGGCTAAGCTGGATGGAATGAAGAAGAACCGAATGAGAAGAAAGAGGACAGAGGACTGCAAGTGGGGGGCTCAGGGGCGGTACACAGCACGAGGGGCCTGGAGGAAGAAGTGAGGGGGCTGAGAAGTCCTCCTGAGGGGTATAAATTGGACTCTCCTTTAGTGTGACACAAAAAATATTGAACGTCCCTATAAAGAATGTTGGGTTGCTGCCCCGAGCTGCTTTAGTGAGATTCTGCAGAGACGGGGCCACATGGGCCCCAGAGCTACTCGAGTTACATCTGGATGGCTTGCAGGGCTTTCCACGATCTGTGGCCCACCCAGCTCTTCAGCTTTACTGCTCATCTTCTTGCCTTTTCCCTCCCCTAAATCCTCATCTAAAATCCACCTTCCAGCCTGACCTGGTTCTTCTGACCTCCCCAAGAGCATCTTGCTCCCTGCTTCCCACAGCCTTATGGTAACAACTGCCTGGTACCTGTCTCCACCCCCATCCCATGGCTCTTATCTCCTGGGCCCCAATTCTCCTTCCTTGGTCACCTGTTTGAAATGCACAGACTGACTATTTCTTTGTTGCTTCCTACTGTGGTATGATTTTTAGTTCTACCTCAAAAAGAAAAATATGAAATTAGTGCACAGGTAAATTTTCCTAGCCTGTTCTTAGAATAATACAAAGAAAAAACCCAGAATATCTAGGGAAGTGAGCTTGGCTGGTCACTTTGTCTCGCTGGTTCACAATGAAACATAGTGATTCATTCATTAAACAAAAAATATTTGATTTGGGGCTAGTGACATAAATATACTTAGTGGGGCTCAAGCCTGTAATCCCAACCCTAATCCCCAAACCAAACCTAAACCCAGATCTAGCCCCAATACCAACCACAATCCTAAAGCCAACCCTAATCCCAAACCCATGCTAACCCCAATCCTAACCTCAACCCTAAATCTAATACCAAGCCTAACCGAGACACCAAAACCAACTCTAACCCCAATCCAACTCTAAACCTAACCAAAAACTCAACTCTAACCCCAGATCCAACCTTAATTCTAATCTTCCTGTTAAAAGTCTTCCTTCTTTCCCTCCCTCCCTCCTTCTCTCTCTCTCTTTCTCTTTTCTTTCTTTCATGGAAATGGACTCACTCTGTCACCCAGGCTGGAGTGCAGTGGTGGCTCTGCACTGCAGAGGCTCCTGCAGTGAATGGCTCACTGAACCTTCGAGCTCCTGGACTCAAGCCATCCTCCCACCTCAGCCTCCTGAGGAGCTGGCACCCACAGACATGCACCTGTGGGTCGTACCTGGCTAATTTTTATATTTCTTGTAGATATGGGGTTTTATTATGTTACCCAGGGTGGTCTCGAACTCCTAGGCTCAAGCAATCTGCCCATGTTGGCCTCCCAAAGCTCTGGGATTACAGGCGTGAGCCACTGTGCCCAACCTCAGCCTTCCTTTTCTTTCTTAGTGCAATGTGCAGAGTCTGATGAAATGCATTTCTGACTCTAGATCGTCCAGTGCCTTCAGATTGGAACAGGTAAAAGGCGAGTGAAACCGAAATGCATATAAGCCCAATCCCAGGAATCACTTTGAAAAACGGGGTGTGTGTTTTAGTTTAAGTCCCCAGGAACCTATTTTGTGGCCATTTTCAAAAATCAAGATCCTTAGTGTGACCCTATCTAACTGGGCTTCCATGGACTCCTCCCTTGCTGACTTCTGGGCCACAAAGACATTGTCCTTACACGCATGCCCGAGCTCCTTCTGGCCTCCAGGTTCAGAGCACCCACACGCTGTTCCCTTTGCCTGGAATTCCTTTCCTCCACTCTTCACCAGGCTAACTCTAGCTCAGTCCTCAGGTCCCTCTTAAACGTCACCTCCTCAGGGAGGCCTGCCCTGCCTGCCCCTCCCCACCAGGGACTTTTTATTTCCTACGTGCTCATGGCTCACGAGTTTTCCTTTCAGGGCATTTATGGATATTTGTGGCTGCGTGTTTGTTTGCCTGTTTATTTCTTTAACGTCTGTCTCCCCAGCCAGACGGTGACCTCTTTCAGGACAGGAATGTTTTGTTCACAGTTGTAGCCTGGGTATCTAGCACAGTGCCTGGCACACAGCAGACTTGCAGAAAACTGTTGAATGAATGAATGAATGAATGAATGAATGAAGGAGTGCCTTTCCCACTTCTTTCTAAAAGTGAAACAAGTTTCATCTCATTGAAACTCCTGGGTAGGGGGTTTTGTTGGTCTCAGGTCCTGCTCTGGGCCCTGGGGAAGCCAGGTAAGAGGGACCTGGTCCCTCAGTGCAGCCATCTGTTTCGGCCTCCATTGAACTCTCTCAGGCTTGCTTAGAAACAGAGGTTTTTGAGAATCCATTTTCTCATTTAAGATTCTCCTCCACGCGGAGTGGGAAGTTGGCAGGTATCATCTTCACGGCTTTTACAAGATGCTTTTTCCCAGAGAGGCAAAAACGCCCATGAGGGTGACCCGGCTGGGCGGCAAACCCTGTCCTGCCCTCAGCTCTTGGCACTGAAACTTTCTCTCTGCCCCTGCACCCAGAAGTGCTCATCTGTGTCTACCTCGGGGAACTCAGCAGCCTGGATGTTACCATGGGACCTGAGGGACTGCAGTCCCATCTTCCCATTTTGTCGACAGGCACGTTGAGGCAGGTACTGCGATCAGGCTTGGGCAAATGAGCCGCTAAGAGGGTGGATTCTTCACCTACGAATGAGGTCCTTCTTTCCATAGGGGCAGGAAAAAGGCCCTTTGTCATAAGAGTCACTGCTGTTATTGGTCACCTCTGGGTGCGAGGCCTGGGCTAATCGCATATCTTGTGCTGGACCCTGACCCCATTTATCAGATGAGGCAAAGCAAGGCTCAGTCACTTGCACAACGCATATCGCTAGTAAGCGTTGCTGGTGGGATCACACTCAGCTCTGCTGGACTCTATAATCTTAACCTTGCACTTCATAGGCAAAGAAAATCCCAGGAGTGCCAAGGAAACGCTGTCAAGATATTGTCAAAATACGCGGTACAACGTCAGCCAGGTAAGCATCCTCCGCACTGCGGACCGCCCGGGGTCGGGGTCACCCGAGCCCCGCCCCGAGCTTGCTGACGTCTCGGCCCCGCCCCGCGCCCTCCAGTCCCCGCCTGCTCCGGGTGCGTTCGGCTCCTCCCCTACTGGCAGCACGGCCTCCCATTGGCCGGGGTTTCCATGGTTACGCGGGCCGGCGGAGCTGCCAGCTCCAGACACGTGTCCCCGGTAGCCGCCCGGAATTTGACAGGGGACCATGTGCGCGGCAGCGCGGGAGCCAAGACAAAGGGCCGGGGGAGGCGGGGAACGAAGCCGGGGGAGGGGTCCGCGTGGCTCGGGTGGGGACTGGGCCCCGCGCTTTCTCCTGCGAGCAGGACACCCCCTCTTTCTTTTTTATTTTGAAGGAAAGGGAAAAAAAGGAATTGCTACGGAAAAGCGAGGTGGGAGAGGATCCCAGTCAATCTCCCTGTTCCCCTTCCTCCAGGAAGAATCGGGTACGCGGGCATCTGAGAACCCGCAGGGTCTCTGCTTATGCCTTCCAGCCCTGAGTTCTAACCCCACACTTGACCTCAGCCCTTGAGGTTTAAATTCTGTTTCTCTCGGGCTTGTTCTAGAAGAAAAGCTTAATAAGTGTGGTTGTTTTGATACTCGAAACATAAGACCCAAGGCATCTTGGGGACCCTCGCCTGCATCATTCATCTATCCATACTACAACAGCCGGACTGCACACCGATTGTGATGACGAAATGCGCCCCCTCCCTGGGCTCCGTGCCCACTGCTGGGCTGGGCTGCTCCTCAGGTGCGGCAGCCAGAGGAGGTGTGGACTCCCGTCCCACGCGTTTATCCTCCTGCAGCCTCTCGAGCTTGGTGGCATAGCCATCCTTCCAGTCCCCAAGCCAGATGTCCTTGATGCCCCTTCTCGCAGCCCCATCCATCGCCTGTTTTATCAGTTCTATTGCTACTGTAACAAATCACTACAAATTGAGTAGCTTAAAACAACACCCATCTACTCTCTTACAGTTCTATAGGTCAGAAATCTGACATGGTTCTCAGAGGGCTAAATTCAAGGTGTCTGCAGGACAGCGTTCTGCTGGAGGCTCTTGAGGGAGAATCGGTTTCCTTGCCTTATTCAAAGTATAGAGGCCGCCCACATTGGCCCCCTTCCGTCTTCAAAGCCAGCAATAGCTGCGAGTCTTTCCTCCCTAGCATCGCTGTGACGCTGACTCTCCCTCCTCCCTCTTCACATTTAAAGAACCTTGTGATTACATTGGTCCTCCCAGATAATCAAGAATAATCTCCACTTCGCACAATCAGCTGATTAGCAACCTCAATTCCACCTGCAACCTTAATTCTCCCCTGTCATGAAATATAAGAAGGAGATCCATATGTTCCGGGGATTGGGATGCAGACATTATGGAGGCATTGTTCTGCCGACCACGCCATCCTGACAGTTTTACCTCTGGAATCTCTGCAGTCCACCTCCGCCTCGCCATTCCTGCACCACTCACTCCCTTTCCGGTTACCCGCTCTTCTCCCAAGATGCCTTCAGTAGCACCTGTCCACTGTCGTCATCTCTCTAACCTCCCTCTGTCCACATGACCCTGGGCCCCAACTCTAAGACCAAGATGCAGATGTCACTGCTTCCATGGCACTGGTCATCTGCAAAGGAGCATCCTGACTCTCCTTGGGCACACACAGACCCTCAACTTGCCCTACCCCATTGGTTCCTCTGGATCCATGACCGCTCCCACTCTCTGCCTCACACCCCATGCTCCCTTAATACTAAATCACTTCCGATTCTCTTAAGATCCCGGGGCATTTGGTTCTTCCTGGCCTTGGCCTGTGTGGCTCCCATTCTCTGAACTGTCCTGCCCACCTTTATTTGCCTCATCCAGGAAGCCTCCCTGACCCCTGCACCCTCCAGACCCTTTCATCGCTCTCCCCTGGAACAGAAATGTGCTTTTCACTGACTGGATTGGCCCAAAGAGATCTGAACCTGAGGCTGCCTCTTCATGTCACCGAGAGCCTTCTGGGGTGGGCACTATGCCTTGCTTGCCTCTTTGGTCATAGTGTCCACCGTGAAATTGGTCACATAGTAGGTGCTCAATGAACTCAGATTGAACTAAACTCAAGGACTTGGTCCGGGGTGGGGGTAGTGAGAAGACCAGCTGGGTTGTTTGGGGAAGTAAAGGATAAAGTTGGATGGAAAAGCACGAGGACCTTGGCTCTGTTTCTGGTTCTTGGGGTGGAATAATAATGACAGTGACACCAATGGTGGTTGGTCCCAAAGGCCGTCTCATGCCAGGCAGAGGCTAAGTGCTTTATGAGAACATTATCAATCAATTCTCACAACAACCTTAGGAGGTACCAACTCTTATCAGCATCCCCATTTTAGAGATGAGGGCCCTGAGGCTGGGCCAGGAAGTTATCTTGATCTTGGCTGTTCCTGATTGGAGGCGTGGTGGGAGTTGGGGACAGGTGGCTCCAGCAGGGACCTGCAGGGAGGTTGCAGCTGGTCTGGCCTCTGGAAACAGCCATCCTGATGCTCTGCCCAAAAGTCTCTTTTTTTTTTTTTTTTGAGACAAAATCTCGCTCTGTCACCCAAGCTGGAGTCCAGTGGCACGATCTCAGCTCACCACAACCTCCACCTCCCAGGTTCAAACAATTCTTCTGCCTGAGCCTCCTGAGTAGCTGGGACTACAGGTGCATGCCACCACACCTGGCTAATTTTTGTATTTTTAGTAGAAACAGGATTTCACCGTGTTAGCCAGGATGGTCTCGATCTCCTGACCTTGTGGTCCACCCTCCTTGACCTCCCAAAGTGCTGGGATTACAGGCGTGAGCCACCGCACCCAGCCCCCCAAGCCTCTTCTTTCCTTACTTCCTGTTCTCTGTCCTCATTATTCTGCCAGCCTATTGTCATTTTTTTCCCCTTCCCAGCCTGCCCAGCCAGGATATGCGGCAGGAGGTTCATTTTTGAAAGTGTAAGAAGGGCTGCCGGGAGTGACTGTCTCACGGACACAGAGTGTGCGTTTGGGAAGATGAGACGGTTCTGGAGATGGATGGTGGGGATGGTTACACAACGATGTGAATGTGCTTGAAGCCACCGAATGGAACACGTACAAATGACTAAAATGGTAACTTTCTGGTATGGATATTTTACCACAATAAAAAAAATTGCTAAAAAAATTGTAAAGAAAAAGTGCTTTGTGTTTGCCGAACTTTTGAGGATGGGCCGCCCACTACACATTTGTGGTTTCCCAAGCGCCTCCCACAGGCCAGGCCACACACTTCCTCCTTTCATTCTGGAAACAAGCTTGAGAAGAGAGGTGGCCTCCGCCTTGCAGATGAGACTGGGGTTCGGAGCCTGGCAGGGGCAAGGCTGTCTTTGCCAACCCGGCAGGTCTCTCTCTGATTCTGAGGAGCACGGCAGGGTCGGGGTAGGAACTTGGGCTCAGGATGGGTCTCTGGGCTGCAGAATCTTGAGCAAATTGCTTCCCATCACTGGTCTTCCTCTTCTGACGATCGGGGACAATAATAGTGTCCTCCCTCGTGCAGGGGGAGGATTCGCTGAGATGTCAGAAGGTCCTAGCACAGCACCTTGGCCACCACCAAAAATAACATTCTCCCCAGAACTCTCTACAATGCCCCCCTTTCTGTCCAGAGGACAGAGGGCTGGAGGTACGGTCAAGAGACCCGTGTCAGGGTCTCAGCCCTGAGGCTGACTTTGTCTGTGACCTTGGGGAAGTCCTCTCCCTTCCCTGGTCATCAGGCTGCCCTCTGTAAAGTTAGGAGAGTGGGTAGCGTCAGCAGGGCTCTCTGGTTCTGGTTTTCTGGGGTTTCTCCCGTAATTGTGGCCCTGTCCAGAATCAGTGTCCTCTCTCCCACCTGCTCTCTGGGCAGAGGGGCCTGGGCCCTGTCTCCAGTTCCACCTTTGCCCTCAATCCCGTCT
>NW_022144459.1:0-1953 GCF_007565055.1 Rhinopithecus roxellana
TTCTGAGAGACTGCTTTCTGATGTGTGACTTCATCACACAGAGTTCCACCCTACCCTTCTTGGAAGAGTTTGCTAACACTGTTGTCGTGGATTCTGCAAAGTGATATTTGGGAGCTCATTGAGGGCTATGGTGAAAAGGGATATATCTTCAGAAAAACTGGAAAGAAGCCTTCTGGGAAAATGCACTTCGATGTATGAATGCAACTCACAGAGTTACACGTTTTTCTTTAGTGATCAGTTTGCTAACACAGTTTTCTTGAAATCTGCATTGGGATACTTCTTAGCACAGTGAAGCTTAAGGTGACAAACGAAATATCCTCAGATGAAAACTAAAGGAAGCTTTCTTAAAACTTCTTGGTGATGTGTGAATTCATCTCACAGAGTTACACTTATGTTTCCTGGAACAGTCCATTAACACTCTGTTTGAGGAACATGATAAGGGATACTTTCCATCGCATTGTGGCCTATGCTGATAAAGGATATATCATCAGTCCAAAACGTGAAAGAAGCTTTATGAGAAACTTCTTTGTGATCTGTGAATTCATCTAACAGAGTTACCTTAGGCCTCATGAAGCAGTTTGCTAACACTCTTTTCGTGGAATTCGAAAGTGATATTTGGGAGCCCATTGGGGAACATTGTGAAAAAGGAAATATCCTCAGAGATTGCTTTCTGAGGTGACTTCATCACACAGAGTTCCACCCTTCCCTTCTTGGAACAGTTTGCTAACACTGTTGTCGTGGTTCTTCAAAGCGATATTTGGGAGCTCACTGAGGCTATGGTGAAAAAGGAATATCTTCATAAAACTGGAAAGAAGCCTTCTGGGAAAATGCAGTTCGATGTATGAATGCAACTCAAGAGTTACACGTTTCTCTTCATGATCAGTTTGGATAACACAGTTTTCTTCATATCTGCAATGGGATGCTTCTTAACGCAATGAAGCTTCGGTGACAAAGGAAATATCCTCAGATGGAAACTAGAAAGAAGCTTTCTTAGAAACTTCTTGGTGATGTGTGAATTCATCCACTGATTTACACTTATGTTTCCTCGATCAGTCCATTAACACTGTCTTTGAGGAACCTGAGAAGGGCTACTTTCCATCGCATTAAGGCCTACGCTGATAGGAAATAATCAGTTCAAAACGTGAAAGAAGCTTTCTGAGAAACTTCTTTGTGATCTGTGAATTCATCTGACAGGTCACAACTTAGTCCTCAGAAGCAGTTTGCTAAGAGTCTTTTCGTGAATCTGCAAAGTGATATTTGGGAGCCCATGGGGCCCATTGTGTAAAAGGAAATATCCTCAGAGAATAATAGAGAGAGCTTTCTGAGAGATTGCTTTCTGACGTGTGACTTCATCACACAGGGTTCCACCCCCCTTCTTGGAACAGTTTGCTAACACTGTTGTCGTGGATTCTGCAAAGTGATATTTGGGAGCTCATTGAGGGCTATTGTGAAAAAGAAATATCTTCAGAAAAAACTGGAAAGAAGCCTTCTGGGAAAATGCACTTCGATGTATGAATGCAACTCACAGAGTTACACGTTTCTCTTCAGTGATCAGTTTTCTAACACAGTTTTCTTGAAATCTGCAATGGGATACTTTTAGCGCAATGAAGCTTTCGGTGAGAAAGGAAATATCTCAGAGGAAACTAAAAAAGCTTATAGAAACTTCTTGGTGATGTGTGAATTCATCTCACAGTTACATTATTTCCTGGAACAGTCCATTAACACTGTCTTTGAGGAACCTGAGTAGGGCTAGTTTCCATCGCATTGAGCCTACGCTATAAGGAAATATCTTCAGTTGAAAACGAAAGAAGCTTTCTGAGAAACTTCTTTGTGATCTGTGAAGTCATCTCACAGAGTTACATTTAGTCCTCAGGAAGCAGTTTGCTAACAGTCTTTTCGTGGAATCTGCAAAGTGATATTTGGGAGCCCATTGGGGCCCTGTGAAAAACGAAA
>NW_022144460.1:0-42276 GCF_007565055.1 Rhinopithecus roxellana
CCTGCCCACACAGGGTTAGTCTCTACAAATTGCCCATTTCAGTTATTTAGCCCCATTTTTTCCCAGAGATGGTGTGTTTCACATAATCAATAGCTGCAAAATAAAAGCAGCATCTGCCTTGCCTTCTTTTCCCCTTATTTGGCTGTGGCCTCCTAACAATGTGACAAACAGAAGAAGACAGAAGTAAACAAGAAATCAAAGAGATCTAGGGGAGATGGCTAATGTGGGTGTCAGGAGCAGCAAATACCAATTTCACAACAGGTTGAATCATTGCCAAGGAACCCAGATTGACAAGTATGATATACTGTTGAGATTCTCAGTGGCAACCGTTGCCAGTTTTGCAAAAGAGCAGTGTTATTGGAACTGGATTTGGAGTGCAGATTTTGTGAAAAGTCTAGGATTCTGCTGCCTCCCAGGACTTGGTTCTAATTTTGTCTTTGGGCTGTCCTCAATGCTCCCACCTCTCACGCATGTGTTCTATTTGGGGGCTTATTGTGGAGGAAGTCAGCTAATGCTACGTCCAGAAAGAGAGAGGGAGAAAAAAAGTCCATATATATATTTTTCTTTATTGAAATAGAAAAACAAATTCAAAATTATCTGGATTTTATGTTTCCAGCCATCATTAGTCACAGACAGAGCTCAGCAATCTGCTCACCTTGGCCCACTGAGAGCAGATATTTCACTGACAATTTTTTGCTCAGCTGTAAAAGTTTATCTCTCCCCAACTGAATGTTCATTCCCCACCCTTCTTCTTCAGACTCTACTCTAATCCCCAAGCATTCCCAGCCTTCCTGGGGCTGATGTGGGAAGACAAAGGAGGAACCCAGGACCCTAAGAAAAGGCAGCCTTCTGATACCCACTGCTATGGGGTCATTATAGGAGGGCCGGTACTTGGTGGGTAGCTGTGAGAGGCAGCATAACTGTGCTGTCTGCAGGCAGGGCTTCTCCTTCAGGCTTGAGTTGTATTCTCCATGAACTTGTGCTGAACCTTCCAGTGCCCAGCTCTTAGTCTTAGAAACTTCTTTGCTGCTAAGACCTTTCAGAGTGAGGCCTGACGTAAGAGCAAAGCTGAAGGAGATCAGGTGGCAGGCCTGCTGCAGCCCTGGTCTGATCCTGAGGATGAGCATGTTGTGCAGGATGGTAGGTTAGTTCTCCCCATCTCGAGCCTTTGGGTGCTCTGGTTTCTTTGGCATATGGGTATGCCCTGGGTTGGTCCCTAGGATCCTCTACCTTCCTTTTAGAATGTATGAAGTGATCCTGGTTCCACCCTAATGTGAAAGAAGATCTTGCCATCGTATAGGCAAGAGCAGTGGGTCCCACCACATGGCCTAATGATGGCCATAATAAGATGATCAGACCATCTTTTTGTTCTTTGAGTTAAAATAACAAAGTAGATCGAAGATAGAACTAAAGTCATATGCATTGCTTTTCTCTACTTGCCGAATTGCTGTCTAGCACCCCCTTTTCTCTCTGAACTCCCCATCTTTTCAAGGGCGTAAGGACCCCTTTTCTGATTAGGACAAAATGCAGGAATTTATTTTGAATTTTCTCTTTATTTCTGGTGCTGTGAGTACTTGGGCTTGGAGCTGGAGTGGTAGCTGGATATTAGGCTTTGACTGGGCTTTCCTCATTTTCAGCAGAGCCCAGCTGGCTTTGGCCTGGTTTGGCGATTTTCCAACCAAGTCCCACCCTCAGAGAGGATGCCATACTCTCGCCATTAGAGAAGCAGCTGGGAGTTACAGCCACAGCAGCTTTTGCAAAATCCCTAGGAGACCTACAGGGGCAAAGCAGAGTAAAGGAAAAGGTCCTGGAGAGGTGAGATTTTCTCCACTTTTAACAAGAATTTTAGACTACATTTTCCAAAAGTTGCTACAGCTCATCCAACTGCTTTGTAAACTCAACATCTGAGTCTGGCCCATTAAAAAAAAAAGTTCATTTACTACTACTACTTTCTGTCTATGTTGTGTTTCAGGCTTAGAGCCAGGCTTAGAGTTGTGATGAAAAGGAAAGCTCTGACTAAAATAATATTTCTTGTCATAGTAGTTATTTTGTTTCATAAGTGTTGACATGTAGGTTGTTACTGCATTTTACAGACGAGGAAACTGAGCCTTAGGACTCAGAACTATTGTGAGGAACACAGTAAGAACAAGACACATTAGGTGTTATTATCCTAGGTTTAACCTGTTGCTATTTGAGGATGGCATAGAGAGAAACAAAAGCTATTACTTAGAGAAAACCGGCTGCTCTCTTAGACCAGCTTTGAAGGATAAGGACCCTGGTTAGGTCTTCACAGTCTCGGTCCATGGTTCTCAGTCTTTGACTTACATCTGAATCAGCTGTGGAGCTTTGAAAAATAGAGATTCCTAGGTCTTATCCCATACCTCCCCAATTAGAATCTCCAGGGACAGGTCTTGGAAGTCAACATTAAAAAAAATAAAAAATAAAAAAACCCAAAATATTCTTGGTTGAGTGATACTGTTGGGCAGCAAGTTTGGGAACCATCTAAGGTTTTACCTCTAATTTTGGTCCTGAAAATTCCTTGCCAGAGATAATAAGTCTTCTGGAGATGGACCCACATTAACACAATTATCATATGTGACTGATACATGGATCAGAGTGACAATTGACAGTGAGAACTATCTTGTTGTTAGCCTAACAAGACCATCAGGCTCTTGTTAGTAGAAGGTTATGCTTTTCCTGGAGGCTGCTTGTAGCCAGGTGAGCAGAGACCAAAGGTGGAGAAAGTGAATGATCATGAGAGGCAGGACCATCAAACATGGTGACCCTGAGGCATTCATCTTCTTCAGAAAGTTCCTGCTGTACAAACAGAATACTCGTGTTCATGGGCTCAGATGCATCACCAGATTTTATCTTTGACCATCCTGTTTATGGGTGCCTTAACCCCCATCCCCATGCTGAAAATAATTATTTTTATTAGATACAAAATACAGTATAGCTGATTAGATTTGCTCTTTTCTAGTTAAATATCACAGCCTAAATGCTCATAGTTAGCAAGAGTTTTAGATAAACAGGCACTCTTATACTTGACTTGTTACTGGGAAATTAGCACGATCTTTCAAGAGGGTCTTTTGGTATGAAGTATTGGTAGCTACAGGGATAATTTTTGGCACTATTAACAATACTGAAAAGTTGGAAGCAACTTTTATGTCCAAGAATAGAAGTAGATAAATTCATTATTGTGTATGCACACACAAAATGGGCTGATATATAGTCATGGTTTAGAATAAAATGTAATTAAATGGAAAATACGATATATTGTTGTGTGAAAAAGCACATACAAATTCTTGTATGTGTGAAAAGAGACACACGAAAATGTTAATGGAAATTTTCTGGATGGCTTAACTATGAATGATTTTTTTCTATTTTTATTTATCTACATATCTACTTTAATTTTATCATAATAATTATATATAAATTGTACCATAAGAAAAAGCCAAAAAGCATTATTATAAAAGTCATAATAAACATGTTTCTTTCTGATGTTATATGTGAGTCATCATGACTATTAATATATTTTGGGTGACCTTCAAATGTAGTTTTGAGTTTGTGTTATTTCTATGAATGATGGTTGTCATCCCTTACCCCTTTATCTGGAATAACTTCATTCACAGAAGCCATCTGAATTCAGTTTTGGAGTCTGTTCAACTTCTGGTGGTGCATACACAATTTAACCACTGTGATGGGAATCTACACTCAACAAACATTTATTGCAGACTTTCTCTTGCAGACTTTAAGGGTATATGTTTGAACTGCTGTAAAGGAGTCAAGTGGGGATATAAAGAAATGTAAAACAAATAATAAATAATTTATTAGAGATAGGACTATGAGATCCCACAATAGGGAGTGACTAATTTTGACTGGGAAAATAAGTCTTATTATAGAGGAGGCAACTTTTAAGCTGAATCTTAAATGAGTAGAAGTTTTGCGGGTGAGGGAAAGTGGGAGAGCATTTCTAGGAAAAACAACAACTCACAGCAAAGACACAGAGTAGTGAAAAGGCACGGTGTGGAATGTTGAAGAGTTCAGTGGGGCTGGAGCTTGGGGTATTACGGAGAAAAGAAAGATGAGAGTAGAATGAGAAATGAATACCAGATAGTAAAGTGTTTTGTATGCCATGTGACAGGATTTTAATTTGATCTTTTGAGCAATGGAAATTGGCAGTGGTTTATAAACAGGAAAAAGATGTGACAGAACTATTTTTAAGGACATAACCCTGGGGAGGATGTGGAAAATGGAATAGATTAGGGTAGAGGCCTGAGGCACAGCAGATAGTTGGGAAGATTAAAGATGAGAGATAATAAGGGCCTGGCCTGAGTCAGTGACCCTGGAAGTGGAGAAAAAAGGCTTGATCTGTGAGGCCTCTAGTCAATAGGGAGAAGATTTCCCCACTCCCCTGTTATGTATTGTAGTTCTTAATATTCTTTCCATACGCTTTTAGAGATGTGAACCTCCATATTGAATATTTACTCTTGCCAACCCAAATTTGAATCAATGCATGAGCACCTGTGTTTGACAAAGCCCAGTGGATCCAAATCCAGTTTGCATTGAGTATGTCCCAAAAAATGAGTAATGGCTGCAGTATACAAAACAAAACCACCCCCGACTCACATGTGTTTCTGTGATTCCTTAAGATGCCGGAAGAAGATGAAAACAGTTACCAGTGTTGGCTTTTAAGAAAATGTCAGATCCAAAACATTCAACCATATTTTCCCTCTGACTCAACATGCCTGTAGTTTTTAGTGAGACACCTTTAGAAATCATATAATCCTTTTGGTTGAGAATTCGTCATTGAATAATAAAAAGAATACAAGATCTGAATCCAGACAGACCCAAATCTGTAATAATTGTGTGACTTTGGGTAAGTTACTTAATTTCTTGTTTTACTTACTTGTGAAATGGAGGTATTCGTATCTATTTTGCAAGGAAATGTGAGAATTACAGATCATATATATTAAGCATCTTGTGCATTCTTGGTCCACAAGAAATAGTTAGGACTGGGTGTGGTGGCTCATGCCTATAATCCCAGCACCACTCTGGGAGGCCAAGGCAAGTGGATCACTTGAGGTCAGGAGTTCGAGACCAGCCTGGCCAACATAGGGAAACCCTGTCTCTACCAAAAAATACAAAATTTAGCCAGGTGTGGTGGTGCATGCCTGTAGTCCCAGATACTTGGGAGGCTGAGGTGGGAGAATTGCTTGAATCCTGGAGGGGGTGGGTGCAGTGAGCCGAGATCATGCCACTGCACTGCAGCCTGGGAGACAGAATAAGATCCCACCAAAAAAAAAAAAAAAAAAAAAAGAGGAAATAGCTTTTAATTTACTTCAGAGCTTGTTCTGGGCAAATGATATCTGAAGGATTGTGTTCATTTCGTTTATGGCAGTTTAGGAAAGACATTGACAAGCTAAAGGCTTTTAGAGAAAGATGTCAAGGATGACAAAGAGAGTAGAAATAATTTTTGTCGTGCTTCCTCTTCCTGGTACCCAGAGCTATGTAAGCTCATCTTATTTTCCTTATTGTCTTTGCTGCCAGGAAACTCAGTGTCATATTTGAAATTCAATTCAGCAACTGCATTAGCTCTTGAATTGGTATATCTGCTTTATCCTTTTGTTTGTCACTTTAAAAACTTCTTTGGAAAGAGATTCAGCACAAATAATTTCAGGGAATAAAATAAAATAAAATGTAATGTGCAAACTTGTAAAATAAATTAAACAGATTTAACATGCAAAATAGAAGCCTAAAGAGGGAGTTAAAATTATTCTCAAGTGTTTGAAAAATTGTCATGTTGCAAAGAAATAGACTTGTTTGTATTGCTCTAAACATAAAACATCTGAACGGTAGATAGAAGGTACAGGATAATTGTTTAAGTAAATAAAAGAAGGGATTTATAAAATAGCTGCACTAATGGAATGGAATTGCTATTAGGAAAACGAGTCCTTCATCACTGGAAGAGTTAAACTGTCTATATAATTTTTACAAAAATAGAAAAACAATAATTCATATAATTCATATGAAACCACAAAAGACCCCAAATAGTCAAAGCAACCTTGAGTAAGAACAAAGCTGGAGGCTTCACATTTTCTGATTTTAAAATATATTGCCAAGCTACAGTAATCAAAACAGTACAGTCCTGGAATAAAAGTAGACATATAGACCAATGGAACAGACTATACAGCCCAGAAATAAAATTATGCATTCATGGCCAACTGATCTTCAACAACAGTGCCAAGAACATAAAATGGGGAAAAATAGTTTCTTTAATAAATGATGTTAGGAAAACTGGATATTCATAGGCAGAAGAACAAAGTGGAACCTTAATCTCACACCTTATACAAAAGTCAACTCAAAAATGGATTAAAGACTTAAATATAAGACTACTAGAAGAAATCATAGGGAAAAATCTTTACATTGGTCTGGGCAATGATTTTTGGATATGACACTAAAATCACAGACAACAAAAGCAAAATGGACAAATGAGATTTGCACTGAACTAAAACCTTCTGCAAAGCAAAGGAAACAATCAACAGAGTGAACCAGAGTGGGAGAAAATATTTGCAAACCATAGATTAGAGAAGGGGTTAATATTCAAAATACATAAGCAATTTGTGCAACTCAGTAGCAAAACTCCCCAAAAACCTGATGGAAATATGGGCAAAAGACCTGAATCAACATTTCTCAAAACAAGACATACGGATGCTCAACAGATATATGAAAAGATGCTCAGCATCACTAGTCATCAGGAAAATGCTTATCAAAACCACTCATCTCACCTTCTGGAATGGCTGTTAACAGAAGAGATAACAGTGTTGGCAAGAATGCTGAGAAAAGGGAACCCATGTACATAGTTGGTGGGAATGTAAATGGTTTCAGTCATTATGCAAAAACAGTATGGAAGTTCCACAAAAGTTAAAACAATAATACCTTATGACCCAGCAATCCCACTTTTGGGTGTATATCCAAGGAAATGAAATCAGGATTTCAAAGAGATACCTGCATTCCCATGTTCATTTCAGGATTATTCATAGTAGTCGAGATATATAAACAACCTAAATGCCCATCAGTGGATGAAAAGATAAAGAAAATGGGGTGTATTATATATACAATGGAATATTATTTAGCCCCAAAAGAAGAAAATTCTGCCATTTGTGAAAACGTGGATGACCCTGGAGGACATTATTCAAAATGAAATAGGCCAGACACAGAAAGACAAACTCACAGGGCCTGAGGGAAGAGGAAATGGGGAGATGTTGGTCAGGAGTTTCAGTTATGCAGGATGAATAAGTTCAGATCTAACATACAACAAAGGGACTATAGTTAACAATACTTTATTGTATACTTGAAATTTGCTAAGAGGGTAGATTTCAAGTGTTCTTGCACCTCATTTCCCCCAAAAAGAAAATGGTAATTATCTGAGGTGATAGCATGTTAATTAGCTTATATACATATAAAATTATCAAACTGCACACCTTAAATACATATAATTTTTAATTGCCAAATATACATCCATAAAATTAACTATATCTGTTGGTAAAAAAAAAAAAAAAAAAAAAAAAAAAAGCTTACTGTATATTTTAACTCAAATTGATGTCCTCTAAAAACTCTTCTAACCCCAAATCTCATGGTGATACATTTTCAAGCAGCTCCTTTAGGGCAATTTGAAAATGTCACCATCCATTGGTTGACAAGCAAACTCTCCATCAGGAGTGCTCCGAATCTGTTGGTCAGCTTTTTGGTGACCAGTCACAGAAAGATAGCATGCTCTAGGGAGACCCAGTTTTTACCTCTGGTAGCCCCATTTGGTTACTTAGCAATATCTGTTTTGTCCCACATAACCAGACTCTGCAGAAAATGTGGGTTCGCAAAGAGAGAAGACCCCCTAAAAGCCCCCATCACCATGGCATTAGAGACTCTCTCACAATGGTAAGCATATTTCACATTTAATAGAGGCCATTTGAATTGAGTGTCTCTTGTACCCAAGAGATGATGAGGTCATTTATGTAATAATAACTTATTATTTTGAAGCAATTTTATCTCTGGGGTTTCATTTCATCTTCTTTCAATGTGGTTCAATATATTGGGGCTGGATAAAAAAGCTGGGTCGCAGAAAGGCTAGGTGACTGCGTTAGTTACTTGATGCTGGCTGCACCAGACAAACCACAATATATCAATGACTTAACATAATAAAAGGGTATTTTTCACGTGACAATTAGATGTGACTCAGTGGTCTTTCTCCATCTTGTAGCTATGCCATCTGGAACATGAGGCCTCTAAGGTCACAGAAGAGGGCAAGAGACAGACTGAGGAGGCACACTGGCTCCTCACTGCCTTCTTCTGAAGGTGACACAGATGACTTCTGTTCACATTTCATCAGCAAACTCTAGTCCCAGTATGCCAACCCAACTGCAGGGGGCCTGGGCGAAGGTAGAGGAACACGAGTTTTTGGTGAGCACAATCTCTGACATGGTGACTAGGGTCACTTAGCGGCTTAACTAGAACTAGAAATTGTGTCTTCTGATTTCCAGCATTTAATTCTCTTCTATGAACTCTGCTGTCTGATATTCCTGTTGAGATGGAATGTGGTGTTTAGGGATCCACCCAGAGTATTTTGGGAGCCAGAGGTCTTGGAACCAAAGACTTGGGTCATGCTATGGCTTCTTATAGGATTTTCTAATTTTTTTTTTCATAGGTTGCTTGGACAAAGATTACCAAATTGAGCGGAGGGAGATGTCTGTGAACAGTTATGAAATCTGGAACCACAGGAATCCACTGTAGAGAAAGGTGTGATAGTGTGAGATAGAGGAGAGTAAACCAAAAAAATTCTTCACTTAGTGGCCTGCCAGGGTCAGCCAGGCTGCAGGCTAATAATGTGGCTGTTCTTCAAACCTGTATTTGTTAAATATTTGCTCATCATTTATTTAGAGGAGAATATGGATGCTCCATGGAAAAAGGCAAAGAAAGAAAACAGCTGGTGGCAGATAGCACACATTCTCAATTGTCCCAAACAAATTAAGCCGTGTCACAAATGGGCCCGTTGTTCTTGCAAAACAAAATGCCTGCAGTTAAATGAACCCATCCCTTAGAAGGCAGTTAGCAGTCTTGAGAGACTCATTCCCTTATCCCCAAGGAACTTTACAGAATATTATAATTCTGGAGATAAAATTTCCCCCATTTTACTGCCTTGCTAAGGATATTTTGATGTTCATTATTGTTTGGTGCTCCAAGTGTGTTATCTCTATAGAAGAGCTTGAGACACCTAGATGCATTACTGGAATGGTCTGGGAGTAGGTACCCATTGCCTCCTTCCATTTGGGATACATATGTCCAATCCCTCTGACCTGACGTGTGTAATCTACAGAGAGAGGCTGCTTTGATGTGATGTATTTCCTTCTAACCTTCTAAATTCTGTATTTTCATGAGAGCACAACTGTAGTGCTTCAAGATACCCTGTTCTCAGCCCAGAGAATCATCCCTAGATATCCAGGAAATGAGATACAGGAACCTGCAATGATGAGGTTTAGAGTGGGAAATGTTTATGCAAAAAGTTAATGTACTTATGAGAACTTTGATTTTTGCATTTCTTGACTTACTCAAAGAACCTTGCTCAGCAATACATTGTCATAATTTTATATGAGAGCTGTTCACACACACCCTGATAGCTTTCTGTCATGGTTACTAGGAGAGAGAGCAAGACAAAATAACAGAATATTGTCTTTCATTCGTGCATGTCAAAGAATACTAAACAAGGATATGTGCATTTAAGTAGATTCTTTTTTGATATAGACTCTCCAATTAGAATTTGGTTTACTAAGGAAAAAATCAGCGACTTGTTTTTATCTCACACAGCTGTGAGAAAATGAGCCTACCGAACTATACAAATGATTGAGAACATTTGTTTCTCAGCATTTCAGGCTGGCTGGTGGCAATACAGAGTGAAATAGCCTTCACACAGTACTTTTCCAAGCCTTCCTCCTCCTTATGAAGGCCTAGGTGGAAGTGCTTTATAAAGAGGTCTAAATAAGGAGGCCTTCATATGAAGGTCTAAATGTTTGAGAGGTGCTTATTTGATTTATTCAAAAAGGAACGAATTTGTAGAGATGTCCCAGAAAAAAATAGTAAGATATGCTATCAGAGAACAGGGCACCTGTCCCACCATAGGACAGGGCCTATGAAAATAGATGAGCTTTAAGTTCTCTCATTAATTGAGTTAATTAGTGAATGAAATTCTCCCCCTTCATTATTCAAATACATATTGAATTTCTACAATATGTTCTACTATTGCTTTGGTTATTATCCTTAACAGCCAATTGTAAAATGTGTGGAGATTTTACCATTAAACAACACACTCTCACATTTTTGCTTCTGCATCAGCACATCTCATATTATTCACTGTAAAACTGTGCATGTAGTTATTGGTTCAAGGACACATCTCATTTGTGCTGTGTGGGAATGCATAGGGGGAGGTAGGGGTTGGGGAGAGAGAGAGAGCATGAGAGAGATTGAGATTTAAGAGATCCCTGCAGTCAGTTGAGGAAAGTCACAAACAAGCCTTCACATTACACGAGGATCTGGTCAGGTTTGCAGCACTAGACAGTTCTTTCCAGGGGTCAATCTCTTTCTTTAGTTAATGGCCCATCTTCTGGGCCCTGATTCTTGTGGCCAGGGAAATTTTGGCATCCCATGCTATTTTCACCTTCCTATTGAAGGTTGATGTATTAGTCTGTTTTCACCCTGCTGATAAAGACATACCTGAGTCTGGGCAATTTAAAAAGAAAGAGGTTTAATTGGACTTACAGTTCTCCGTGGCTGGGGAAGCCTCACAATCATGGTGTAAGGCAAGGAGGAGCACGTCCTGTCTTATGTGAATGGCAGCAGGCAAAGAGAGAATGAGAAAGCTGCAAAGGTGGAAACACCTGATAAAACCATCAGATCTCATGAGACTTATTCACTACCATGAGAACATTATGGGGAACCACCCCCATGATTCAATTATCTCCCACCGGGGCCCTTCTACAACGCATGGGAATTATGGGAGTGCAATTCAAGATGAGATTTGGGTGGGAACACAGAGTCAAACCATATCTTTCTGCCCCTGGCCCCTGCCAAATCTCATTTTTTCACATTTCAAAACCAGTCATGCTTTCCCAACAGTCCCTAAAGTCTTAACTTATTTCAGAATTTACTCAGAAGTCCACAGTCCAAAGTCTCACCTCAGCCAAGGCAAGTCCCTTCTGCCTATGAGCCTGTAAAAGCAAAAGCAAGTTAGTTATTTCCTAGATACAATTGGGGTACAGACACTGAGTAAATACAACCATTCCAGATGGGAGAACTTAGCCAAAACAAAGGGGCTACAGGGCCCATGCAAGTCTGGAATCCATCGGGGCTGTCAAATCTTAAAGCTCCAAAATGATCTCCTTTAACTCCATGTCCCACATACAGGTCACACTGATGCAAGAGTTCAGTTCCCATGGTCTTGGGCAGCTCTGCTCCTGTGGTTTTGAAGGGTATAGCCCCCCTCCTAGCTGCTTTCACAGGCTGGCATTGAGTGTCTGCGGCTTTTCCAGGTGCATAGTGCAAGCTGTCTCTGGATTTACCATTCTGGAATCTGGAGGACAGTGGCCCTCTTCTCACAGCTCCACTAGATGGTGCCCCAGTAGGGACTCTGTGTGGGGGCTCTGACCCCCTATTTCCCTCCACACTGTCCTAGCAGAGGTTCTCTATGAGAGTCCCACCCCGGCAGCAAACTTCTGCCAGGGCATCCAGGTGTTTCCTTACATCTTCTGAAATCTAGGTGAAGGTTCCCTAACCTCAATTCTTGACTTATGTGCACGCACAGGCCCAATATCACATGGAAGCTGCCAAGGCTTGGGGTTTGCACCATCTGAAGCCATGGCCTGAGCTCAATGTTAGCCCCTTTCCACCATAGCTGGAGCTGCTTGGACACAGGGCACCAAGTCCCTAGGCTGCATACAACATGGGGACCCTGGGCCTGGCCCACGAAACCACTTTTTCCTCCTAGGCCTGTGATAGGAGGGGCTGCTGTGAAGACCTCTGACATGCCCTGGAGACATTTTCCCCATTGTCTTGAGGATTAACTTTTGGCTCCTTGTCACTTATGCAAATTTCTGCAGCCAGCTTGAATATCTCCTCAAAAAATGGGATTTTCTTTTTTATTACATGGTCAGGCTGCAAATTTTTCAAACTTTTATGCTCTGTCTCCCTTTTAAAACTGAATGCTTTTAACATCACTCAAGTCACCTCTTGAATGTTTTGCTGCTTAGAAATTTCTTTCGCCAGATACCCTAAATCATCTTTCTCAAGTTCAAAGTTCCACAGATCTCTAGGACAGGGGAAGAATGCCACCAGTCTCTTTGCTAAAACATAACAGAGTCACTTTGCTCCAGTTCCCAACAAGTTCCTCATCTCCATCTGAGACCACCTCAGCCTGGACTTTATTGTCCATATCGCTATCAGCATTTTTGTCAAAACCATTCAACATCCTCTAGGAAGTTCCGAAATTTCCCACATTTTCTGTCTTCTTCTGAGCCCTCCAAACCCTTCCAACCTCTGCCTGTTACCCAGTTCCAAAGTTGCTTCCAAATTTTTGGGTATCTTTTCAGCAACGCCCCACTCTACTGGTACCAATTTACTGTGTCAGTCCATTTTCACGCTGCTGATAAAGACATACCCAAAACTGGGCAATTTACAAAAGAAAGAGGGTTAATTGGACTCACAGTTCCACGTGAGTGGGGAAGACTCACAATCATAGTGGAAGGCAAGGAGGAGCAAGTCCCATCTTATGTGGATGGCAGCAGGCAGAGACTGAGGAAGCCCCAAAAGTGGAAACCCCGGATAAAACCATCAGATCTCATGAGACTTATCCATTACCACAAGAACATTATGGGGAATCCACCCTCATGATTCAATTATCTCCCATTGGGTCTCTTCCTCAACACATGTGAATTATGGGAGTGCAATTCAAGATGAGATTTGGGTGGGGACACAGAGCCAAGCCATATCAGTTGGGTTATTGTTTTTCCTTTTAGTTCCTTTCCTTACAGGGAATGTGGAGTGTAGTTACAGAATCCAGCTTTGATCAGCTTGGAAGATAACTTTTCCTCCAGTCACATAATTTTGCCCATTCCGCCAAGTCTAGATGTCTCTTATTCTATTGCCTCACTCCCCCCACATCACCCTTCTCTCTTCCTGCTTGCACCATATTGCATATCTGTTTCCCTATCCCTAATCCCTTCTCTTGGACTCAAGAAGCCTCAATAAGCTGCCATGCTCAAAGAAATGTATTCATAATATTAATATTCCATGTTGGCAGAAAATGGTGGTGGGAGGCAGATTAGAGAAAGAGAAAGGCCAAGTACCAGCAAGTGCCTAAGTGCCGTTGTTTGATACCCACATTCAGAGAGAAGCAAGACCACTAGGACCTCTGAGATCCTCTGGCATAACCATCTTGTTTTATAGAAAAGGAAACTGAAGAGCATAGAACTGAGAGGCGACAAGCACTTAAATAGCCCCCATCTCTTGGCCCCTGGCCCAGTTTTCCTCTGCCATTCACAGCTGCCCCTGTAGCCACTGGCCATTTTTTCCCCCACACCTGGGCAGGCTTAGGAAGAATTCTTCTTCCATTTCCACCAGGAGCAGATCACACAGGAAATTTCTACTCTGATCTGACTCCCAGGCCCAGTTTATTATCCATGTAACTCTCTTAGAAGTGGAATAGCATTCCCTCTAAAGACAGGGAGTTGGGAGGGGTCAGCCTAAGAATCATTAGGCTGTTAGTAGTAAGCTCCTCTGAAATGCCTGGGTTATTGCCCTGGCGTTCCCAAGAATGCCAGCAAGTCCTCAACACTTTCAGAAGCTTGTTTTTGAATGTGTACCTGCTGATTAATTAATTGAAGAAAGCTACTGGAGTACAAACATAATCTTGCCCTGTGTTAGTCATTCCTGGATGGGGAATGCGTTCCTGGGAAGGCAGTCGTGTTAATGTTGGCAATTTCTATTCTGCTGATGTCTACAGAGCCCATCACTGTGACCCACAGAGCATGAGCTCATGAGCTCATGGATTAATTGGGTTAGAAATTAAATGAATGCTTTTTCTCTTCTAAAGGAGGAGAGCCACCCCATACTAAGACTAGCAATTAAAACTGCAAGAAGATACTTGGCAGGAGTCTTAACAGTGAGGCACACACGAAGTGGAGAGGAACAAATGCTCTTACCTCCAGCAAAAGCCAGAAAGTTTGACAGGCAGCAATTGTCAACACGGATAGCTGTGGGGTGGAGGGTGAGATGGATTTACAATAATCTCAATAAACTCACAGACAGACATATGAGAGAAAGGGAAGACTAAATGATATCATGCTTAAGTGTGTTTGTTCTTCCATGAAGACAAAAGAAACTTCTGGATGAAATATCTAGTTAGTTGAGATGATTCTAAAGCTCCTTCCAAATCTAAATTGTGATGTCACATGAAATTCAAACCTACATCACCAGCTGATAGAGTCAAGCACCCTGTATCCTCAAAATCCTTGTTATTTATTTCTGGGAGTTCCCAAATGGGTGTCTCATGTGTGTCCCAGCCCAGTCATTCAGCTACAGCCACTGCGAGGAGCCTTCGACTTCCCATTTCTTGTGCCCAAGAGCCCCTTGAAGAGGCACCACCACTGGCACTGCTCACATCTGGCATGCCAGTGTCCCTCCAGGAGTGCCACCTCCCAAAGCTTCCAAAGCTGCCAGGACTCTAGGCAAAGGTGAGGAGAATGTGTTACTCAGTGTCTCAAAATTTTCCTAAAAAACGGTTCTGACCTCTGGTCTTCATCTTTCCAACCATAAATATTCAGACCAAAGGACCGTGTGAACAATTAAATCAACAAATCTTTGTTGACTGCCTAGTATGCACCTGGTACTTTTCCAGAAGCTTAGATGCAGTAATGAACACATAAAAAAGATCCCTGCCTCCTTTTCCCTCCTCTGCTTCTAGCTCCCATTACTCCAAACCCAATTATTTCACCTTCTCTAGTTATAAAACAAAAGTTCCCATGGATATTGATAAATGGAAAAGAGTTGCGAGTGGGGTATTGGGAGGAAATGAACTATCTATAGTAGCATAGTTGGGGCTTCAGCTCACCTAGTCAAAGATGCCCTGTACATCTGACAAAATCCATATACCAAAATTTCATAGATAATTACTTTCTATGCAGCCAGTCACAAGTGAATTTACCTGATAGTTTTAATATGTGGTAGAAGGAAAGAGTTTGGAAGACCAGTTTAATAACACAGTGAATATGTTAGTTTTGTACATTTTGTGTATCTGCAAACATACAAAGGCATTTTGAACATATTTGCATATTTGCAAAATGTGGTATGTTTGTCTCCTCCCTCCACATTGCCTCATTAATTCAGAAAATATTTATTGGGCACCTACTTTATGCCCAATAAATATTTTAATGCCAAACACTTTCTTTTCTTTTTGGAGACAGAATCTTGCTCTGTTGCCCAGGCTGGAGTGCAGTGGTACGATCTCAGCTCACTGCAACCTCTGCCTTCCAGGTTTAAGTGATTCTCATGCCTCAGTCTCCTAAATAGCTGGGATTACAGGCATGTGCCACTGCACCTGGCTAATTTTTGTGCTTATAGTAAAGATGGGGTTTCACCATGTTGACCAGGCTGGCCTTGAACTGCTAACCTCAGGTGATCTGCCTGCCTTGGCCTCACAGAGTGCTGGGATTACAGGTGTAAGCCACCACACCTGGCCTAAAACACTTTTCTAGTTGATTGGGATATAGCAAAGAACAAGATGGACAGAAAATGCCTGCCTTTGCAGTCTTTATTGTGGCGTAAGACACAGTCGATATAAATAAACTATACATAAATAAATAGTATGTTAGTTAAATGTGCTCAGGTGAAATAACTAAGAAGGAGGACAGGGAGTGTTGAGGGAGGAACTGGCAAGGAGAGCAAGGAAGCCCTCACTGAGAAGGTGACATTTGACCCTTGAAGGTGATGAGAGAGCATGCCATATCTGAAGCAAGAATATTCCAGCCTTGGGGAACAGCAACTGCAAAGACCATGAAGTAAACAGGTGAATGGAATATTCAGGGAACAGCAAGAGGTCAGTGTGGCCAAAAAGCAGAGTGAAGGAGGGAGAGAGCCTGAGGAGATGAGGCCAAAGACACAGCAGGTGCAACATCTTGCAGGGCCTTGTGGGTTTTTGGAAGGACTTTGGCTTTTACCCAGAGTAAGATGAGAAGTCACTGGAGAGTTTTGAGCAGAGGGGTGACATGCTCTGGCTCTTGTTTTAACAAGCTAATTCTAGCTGCTCTCTGGGGAACAGACTAAAAGGGCAAGGGTGGAAGCAGGAAGTCCAATTAGGAGAGTATTGAAATAATGGAGATGAGAGGTGATGGAGGCTCCTACCGGGGTAATAGCTGAGGAAGTAGAGAGAAAGCACATGTCATGTGCTTTCATAATTCAGAACATTAATTTCATCATGCTGTATTGTAACATTTGGTTTCTCTGGTAACATGCAGTTTTGGTTTTTCGATGATGAAATAAAGTACTATATATATAAGGTACAAAAATGGCCCCTGGCCTATGATAAGCACTTGACTAGTGCTAGTTACTGCCTATTTTCTGTCTTTTCTACTCTAGCTACTTCTGAGAACGATTTGCTACAGCTAATAATAAAAACTGTGTATCCATATACATAATTGGTTAAAATGAAAACAAAGATCAGAAATTATGTGTAGGAGGGAAAGATTGCAATTGGACAATAAATTAGATTATTACTGCAAGTAGGCACTAATTCAACTTCTGTGTTTCCTAACAGGCAAGACAAAAAATGAGATTCCATAATTTATCAGGTTTTGTCTGGTAAGAGGAAACATCAATTTTCAGGAGACCCAGACTTGTTCCTAGCACTAAATTCCTATTGATTCCTAACATAAGGAACTCTGATTATTAGTATATAATGTCCTCAACAGCAATTCAGCAGGTAATAGAGAAAATCTTTGTTATTTCTTTTATTGATTCACAATAGAATCATTAAATAATAACTCAGTAAAGCCATTAAGGAAACAACATGGTGTAGTGAAACGAGCATTAGATAAGTTCTTAGAAAACTGAGTTTGAATCCCTGTGGTACCTATGTGAAGAACACTTAAACCTTTTGAACCTTACAAAATTGTTGTGAGAAGCAAATGAGAAGATACGTTTAAAAACTCATTATAAGTTATAAAACATATATTCTTATATTAGTGAAATCTGAGTGCTGAGTTAATTCAATCCAATTTCAAAAAGTTTTAAACACTCAATGTGAAAGGAAAATGATACCTTTATTAATTCAATCAACAAATATTTACTGAAGGTCCTCTATGTCACTGTTATAGGTACTGAGTGGAAAAAAAAAAAAAAAGAAAAAGAAAGTCCAGGCCCATTCTAATCAAGCTTTAATTCTAGTAGGGGAAGACAAATACATAAAAACACATTTACTAAAATTAAGTAATAATAAGGGACATTAAAAAAACTAAAGCAGAGTGTAAATGGATAAAAGAGTGAATCTAGAGAAACAAGGAGTTAACGTGCTCCCTGGCTGCCTTTGTCAAATATCACTTTCCATCTGCATTTTTGACTGGAGTCTACTTCATGCATTTATTCATTACTTCAATCAACATTTACAGAGCTACTCCCACATGCTAGAGTCTGGGCAGTCAGTTGAATATCTGCCAGTTTATTATCATATTGATTCACTCACATCTCCTGACGTGTCATCTTGTGACCAGCAACACACCTAGGTGGGACATCGATGCAGTTGGGGTGAAGAGCAAGGTGAGATGGTGGCCCTCAGCCTTGCCCAAATCACCAAACCCCAAACCCAGTTTTTTCTCCCTCTGCTTTCTTTCTTTTTCTTTCTTTTTTTTTTTGAGACGGAGTCTCGCTCTGTGGTCTGGGCTGGAGTGCAGTGGCGCGATCTCGGATCACTGCAAGCTCCGCCTCCCGGGTTCATGCCATTCTCCTGCCTCAACCTCCCGAGTAGTTGGGCCTACAGGCGCCTGTCACCACGCCCAGCTATTTTTTTTTGTATTTTTAGTAGAGATGGGATTTCACCGTGTTAGCCAGGATGGTCTTGATCTCCTGACTCCTGATCCACCCGCCTCCGCCTCCCAAAGTGCTGGGATTACAGGCGTGAGCCACCGCGCCCGGCCCCTCCCTCTGCCTTCTTATGCGCATGTATTAGTGTGCTACAGTTGCCGTAACAAAGCACCACAGAGTGGGTAGCTTAAACAACAGAAGTTTATGGAGGTTAGAAGTTGAAGATCAAGGTGTCAGCAAGGCTGAGGCCTCTCTCTGTGGCTTGAATGTGACTGCCTTCTCACTAAGTCTTCACATGGTCTTTCCTCTGTATGCGCACATCCCTGGTGTCTCTGTCCTCTTCTTTATAAGAACACCAGTTAGATTAGATTAGGGTCCACTGTAATGGCCTCATTTTAACTTAAACATGACTTTAAAGTCCCTGTCTCCAAATGCACATGTTGAAGTTTTTGGGATTAGGGCTTCAACTTATGAATTTTGGGGGGCATAGTTCAGCCCATAATACCCATTTTCTTGCTCTAGTTGGGCTGTTCTGCCATTATTCCATGAGCATTCCTAGTGTTTTTGAAGCTGGAAAGTCTCTTCCTGTCTCCTTATCAAATTCCCATGCATCCCTCGAGGCCCAACAAGAATGCCATTTCTTCTGAGAAGCTTTGCCTGATCAGCCCAGCAGGCATGATAAGTCCCTCCTTGGCCTTTTTTAAAACATTTATAGCATGAATTAAAGTCCCTCGAATTGTACAGGTGAATGTATATGGTTTGTTTTTATGGTTAGAGGATAGACTTCTGGGGGGAAAAAATTAAATCTTAAATCTCCTTGTATCTTCTCTATATCATTTCCCTAGTATGGGCTGGCATAATATATATACATTAAATATATGTTATATTATGCACGTGAAATCTAGTAGCTCACTGATATGAAAACTTTCATTGGCAACTAAAGCAAGTATGTAAATAAGAAGATGGCTGTTGTTAAGTATGCTTGCTCCAAAATGTGTTTCTTGCAGGTATTTCTTCTTATTCACTAAATTCGTACTTTCACTTTCAATCCTTATCTGCTGATAGAAATGTCTTCTCCATCAGAATGCAATTAATATGCCACCTTTGAGGACGTAATTCTTTAGCTCAAAGTGATGTGTTAGTTTGTAATTTTCATCATCTGCAATCATAGATTGAGTTTTCTGGAATTTTTTAAAAAAAATTTAAGTTGACCAACTGTCCAAACTACCTAGGCATGGCACCCAACCTTGAAGCCTTGCTATGTAGCTGGTATCGCCTGTTTATTGTTGAAATGGGTGTAGAACTGATGAGATGAGCTGTGGCTTCACAAACGGGATTTTTTTGTGTGTTGTGAAATGCAGCTCTGAAAGAGGGACACTTTGTACCCTAGTGTTCTTTTTAAAGCAAAAATTACTCTTCTTGGAAAACAATAAAAGGCCCTTGCTGCCACTGCTGGGTATATGTTTACCTGCCACCTTGTTGCTCTCTAGACTGTTGGTTGGATTGGTAGACATCTCTCAAAAGCAGGCCAGCATAGTGGTTAACAGCCATGGTTTTGAGCCAGCCTGCCTGGGTTGAAGGCTTAGCTCTGCCCCTTACCAGCTTTATGGCTTTGACTACTCAACCTATCTGTAAAGTGAGATCAATGAAAACCCCTTACTCATAGGACTGTTTGAGGACTCCAGGAGTTAGTATATGCAAAGAGCTTAGAAGGGAGGCTAGGAAAAGTTAGCTATCCACTCAGTATTTGATGTTATTATTTCCTGTGCCTTTGTGATAAACTGTCTCACTGATTCCAGCTCATTACCTGTAAAAGACCAGCCCTATCCATTTTATGCTTCCCACCCAACCCACAAGGTGATCTTGCCTTGCTTAGCAAAGAATTTTTACCATAATGCTTTTCTCTAAGGCAGTGACCTTTAAATGGAACAAATGTAACTTTAGATCAATTTTATTTTCCATTTCTTTCCATCTCCTTGGCTAGTATCCTAGCACAAATCACCTTCATCATCAATCTGAACCCCTATCTGGTCCATGGATCGACTTGTGCCCCTAAAATCTATTCTCTATTCAATAGGCAAAGGATCACTTTAAAATGCAAATTTGATTGAGTTACTTCTCTGATGAAAACCTCCAATTTCTTCCCACTACACTTAAGATAAAATCCAAAGGACCTCTCCAAGCTGGCTTGAAGGGCCAATGGGATTCCTTCTGATTCTCAGGCATGCTGAGCAAACTTGAGGTTTTGCCCTTGCTGTCCCTTCTGTTTGAGCATTCTCTGCAGATCTTTACATGAATGGCACCTTGTCATTCACATCTCAGCCCAAACAGAGGCAGTGAAGAGTAATGGACACAAGCACGTCTTTGGGAGTCAAACTGCCTTGGATCTAAATCTTGGGTTTCACCACCTCACCACTTCTTAGAAAAGTTACTCAGTCCCAGTTTCCTCATCTGTAATAAGAATGGTAATAATCCCTACATCATAGGGTTTTTTGGGGTTTAAATACATTAATATTTGTTTAAAAAAATAGTGATCAGCATACAGTAAACACCACTTAAGTGTTTGTGTAAGAAATGAAAATGTTATTTCCTCAAATAACCCTTCTCTGACCCATTCCAAGTTACTACCTTCCCCATGACAGTCACTTAACATACAAGTGCCTTATTTTTATTTTCTACATGGTTCTTTTATTTTCAGAGATCATTTACTTGTTTTTATTTTCTACATGGCTCTTGTCACTTTCAGAGATCGCTTACCTATGTATTGATCGGCTTTCTCACTAGACTGAAGGTTCATGGTGACAAAAACCTTATCTGTCTTATTCCTTTAGGACCTGCCACCCCATTTCTCAGAACAACGCTTAACATCTATTACATTCTCAATAAACAGTCATCAAAGAACCAGAGTTTGAATCCCAACTCTACTAGTTCAGTGGTTTTTATCTAGATACTTGACCTCTGTAGGCCTGAATTTCCCCAGCTACAAAATGAGTAAGAGTATCTACACTTAATGGGAATATTGTATACTATACATGCCAAAATGTTAATGGTGATTATCTTTGGGAGATGGGATTACAGAGGATTTATTTTTTCATTTTTTTCTCATGTATATTACTTTTAAGATAATGAGCATGGATTTATCTTGTAATCAATGTAACTTTAAAATTAAACAATGTTTGTGAAGGATTTAATACAGTCCCTGATCCATAATAGGTATTTAATAAACAGCCAATGTTGATACTACTAAACTGTTCAATAAGCCCGAAAGGGCCTTCTTCCTCTGTGGCACGGGTCTGTTGCCTTATACCCCAGTCTGAGGTTTGGGGCTCAGTAACTACCCGACCCCAGCTGGAAAGACAGGTTCCTCCTCTCAGGCCAGCTTCAGAAACCAGAGTGGAGGGAGGAGACTCAGTGGCTATAAGCTGAGGGACTTTCTCTTTTAGACCAGCTCACTCTCACCCTTTGGAGCCCAAGTTTACCTCCTGATTGTGGGTGGATGAGCTTTCCACAGTGCTTAGTATGCATCCCACGCCTGGCAGGCTGCAGAGAATATTAACACGGCAAATTCCATTGTTTATTCCCCCCACACTCCCCCAAAATCATTTTCAGTGTTGAGGAAAGAGATTGTGCCCAGCTGCTGGAATCTAATCAGGAACAGATCTGCACAGTGCTGGAAGATGGGGCTGATACAAAGCTGAGATTCTTCAGCTGGTGAATTTCCAGTGCAAGATGGGGGCTTGCCCACCCTTCTCCAATACGGTGGATGGACCAAATGCTTATTCACCATGAGTAGGGGGAAGGGAATGGGGCATCCCTCACACAGGGCCATTGGCAGCAGCTGATGATGCAGGAGGCAGGGGAACTGGAGTGAGTCCTCATTTTTCATCAGGAATCCTATGGCTTTTGCTCATTAGGTTATCTGTCAGTACAGCCAGCTCCAGTCAAGGCTTCTGGGTCCTAATGACCAACTTTCTATTTGGCCCCCTTAGACTCTGTCTATTATTCTGTCTTTAAAGATTAGCTTGAAAGAACTTGAAAGCTATTGTTTTTGTTCCCAGCAAGCAAAGGAAAAACATAGCTTCTCAGAGCCAGCTAAAGGTTCTGTGGCTTTCTTAAACATGACAGCTGCATTAACAATGAGAAAAGAGACTCAGGAGCCTGTAATTTGAAGGATTCCATGACTGCTAGATGGATTTACAGTCTAAAGCTGGTGTTACTGTAAAACTCTGGATGACAGGTGAGCAGCTTTTACCTGGCTTTCTGGGTGCCCCATCCCTGTGCTAGTGAACCAGGGGTAGATTCCAGGGCAGGCCCAAGGATTCTGTAAGCTGAAGTACTGTTTTAGTCATATAAAATAAGACTTGGAGAAGGCAGAGACTTATCTCACTATAGGTGGCTTTTCATGGAGTCCAGATCCAAGTGAAGAAAGAGTCTAGGGATAAATTCTAGGTTTTCTTCTATAGAAGCCTTGTCCGTCCGTCCATCCATCTATCCATCCACCCACCCAGCCAGCCAGTCAGCCAGCAGAGCAATTTGCAAGTGGCTGTTGCTTATATAGTATGTTTTATAGAAGGTATCAAATATAAGATGTAAGCATGCCTACTATTCTACAGGGTATATTGTCTGAGTTCAGAGCCTCATTGGCTGTGTGTCCAAGGGTAAGTCACTGTGCATCTGTTGACTCATCTGTAAAAGAGAGCTTAGAATCTTTCTTATATGGTTTTTGTGAGGAGAAAATGAAGCAATCTATGTTCAGTGCTTAGCATAATGTTTGGCATGTCCTAGACACTCTATAAATGGTAGTTATTATTATTGTTTCAACAGAAGACACAGAGAAGTTAAAATCCCACTCCCTGACCTTGAGATGCTTATTATACATGTGCATAATTGGAAGCTTGGCATAGGTCAGGTTATCTTATTGTGGAGTAAGTGAGGTTTCCTTGAAATCTTGGCTCTAAACTCCCAGAACAAAAGACTGTTAGTTGTGGTGACTTGGCCGTAAACTAGGTCTGGTACTTTACCTCTCTGTTCCAGTGGGCGCTGACTTTCCATATATCCTATAATGTTTGTTTTCTGCCACTTCCTGCATGATTTTTTTTTCTAAAAATCTTTCTTTTCTTCAGACTGAGACAAAATAAAAATGTGTCACCTGAAGCTGAGGTTGAAAAATAGCCCAATCATTTTTGTTCAAAAACAAATTCCCTTGTTGATGGCACTTCTTGGTGAATGATTCCCCTTCACTATGGGGCCTTCTTAGAGCAGAGATAAATGAGCCAATTTGGCTCTCTAGGGCTCATCTTATGTCTAGGCCAAGTTAGTACACGAAATCCTGAATTATAATTTGTTTGTGTTATCATTAATTCACTTAATCACAAGTTCATCACAAGTCATAGCACTAAAGAGGAATTATTAACTAACCCACTATGTTTAATGTGTAGCTCTTTTAAAAAAGATGGCTAATAATTCATCTGAGGTGCCAGTGATAGTGCTGATGATAATAATAGCTAACTTTTATTGAGTACTGTCTCTGTGCTAATGTGTAATGTTGTAAACATTACACATATGTGAACTCCTTTCATCCTCACATCAACCATGTGAGATGTTGTTATTATCCCCTTTTTCAAGATGAAGAAATTGAGGCAGAAAGAAGTTAAGAAAGTTGCCCAGGGTCAGACAGTCAGTGTGTGGTAGGATCAGGACAGCTCAGTTGCAGAATTAATGCTCTTAGCTTCCTAATTACACATTTATCAGGTGTTCCCTGAGAAAGTCCTAGGTGTCAGGCCCTGTGCTGGGTACAGGGATTAAAAAACATAACGTAGTTCTTTCCTTTTAAAGGGCTTGAAGTCTGGCTTGGGAGTCAGACATGTAAACAAATGGAGCTTAGGTTTGAAATTAGGCATTCTGACTCCAGAGAGGGATACTGAATGATGAGTGGGAATTGGCCCATGAGAACAAAGAATGAAGGGGAAGGATATTCTAGAAAAACAGAAAGGCCAGGTCAGGCAGGGGTGTCTGCAGATTGCTTAGTGTGGGCAGCGCTCATTTATACCAGCAGATCAGTACTGGTCTCCTTTCTTCCACAAAATTCTGGCAAGGCCTCCTGTCCCTGTACACTGTAAATCCACACTGTGACCCACTCAGTGATAACAGGAAAAACCACCCTAAATAGAAATATGAAATCCAATGTTTTGAGTGGGTCCTTTCCTCTGCCTGAGAACCACAGCAGCCTTGAGTCTCGAGTGCTGTTTGATCCCATTATGTGCTGTTCCCTCTGGAGGGATTTGGGTTTTAATCTGTTTGATTTTTTCTTTTCCCATAAGATTAGAATTCTCTCTCTCTTATTCTTAAAATCTCAGATTACTCAGAGATGTGATTAGTGACTCACAACATTTCAGCTGGGGAAAGGGAGGATGCAGGTCATTGCCCTGGTGGCCATCGCCCTGGTGGCTGTTAGCACCTGCACAGCACCTCTCTCTCTCCTCAGAGAAACGCCATGAGGGCAAGTCACCCTCATGGGTTTCCTTCTACTTTGCAGCCTCTCAGGAAACTGGCTTTCCTACTTCCTTCAATCACTTGGCCAGTTAGGTGGACTGCTCCAAGGAGAATCCCCTTCTTAATCCTGCGAGGAACAAGTAGAGTATCTCACTCTGTCCAGTATCTCTCCCCCCAAAACAAAAATGCCAGTCCCAAGTATTGGTTTGGCTCAAATCTTGAGGTGAATGGCAAAGGGGAAGAGACTGGGGGTGACAAATGATCTTTAGAGATCGTTTAGAGCTTGAAGTTATCAACATGGAAACTACAGAGCATGAGAATACTTCCTACTCTCTTGCTGAGTCCTGGACCAGGTTAATATCTCTATCATCACTTCATTAAGGAGCTCATCACATCAGCTGTCCCTTTTGAGATGAATAAGTCTTGCTTTAGTACAGTCTTCTTACTGTAGTCTAGTGCCTTGTGTGAGCATCTCCTAAGAGCTTATGATCAATCTAAACCAACCAAGTCCTCCCATCAGACATTTTCTCCCCACCCTGTCCCTATCCTGTGCTTCCTCACCACCTGGACAGATTTCCAAAGTGCCTTCCTGAGGGTCCTTCTGCCTCTACCCTCTCTACCTCCAGCACCTCCAGTCTACCCAGTAACACAGTGCCGCTGGGTTTCTCTTCTTAAAGTAATACTACTACTATTATGCGACCCCCCTCTTTAAAAGCATCCAATCGCTCCTCTGTTCTCAGAAACTTCCCCAAACTTCTCCAAATGGCTTTCAAAACTACCACAGTCTGTTTCCAGCTGAATCACTCCCTTGCGTCTGTTCTGGGTTTGAGGACAATAAATTCATCAGTTTTCTCCCTGTCATTCATTCTCTATGGAATCCCTTCTAGCTGAGACAAATAGGACTGATTACTTTAGAGAAATTGAATGAACAGGAGGGAAAACTCAAATAAGACAGCAGAAAGGACGCATGGGCGATGCATGTCCTTCAGGGCCTCCCTCCTCACCTTGTCTGTTCAGATTACTCCCAGGTGTGTGTTTTAAATGGAGTTGAAATCCTATCCTGTTTATCCTTGTTCATATTAGCAAAATGTTTGGTGAGCTCTTTATCAAGGACTGACATGTTGGTGCCAACCAAAGAGGCTAAGCGCATTTATCACTGCAACTGGGACGTGCCCCAGCCTAGAAAGGCTGTGCCAACCACTTGTCATTTCCTGGCAGCTCCCTTGTATCCTCACACCCAGTCTGCTCGTAATTGAAAACCTCCAGCTTCTGTGACCTTCAAGAGTTGCATGAAAAATGATTGACTGGCCAAGTCCAGCTTCACATGGCAATTGAGTTCTGAGGCTTTGTCAGAGCCAGGCTGTGACAGCTGAGCCAGCAGAAGTCTGGGGAAGAGGTCAAATCACAGAGTCCCAAGGCATCACCGCCCTCCTTACTTTATAGACAGTGGAGTGAGGCTGGAGATGGCAGTGATGGCACCAGCTCAAGAATTTCTATGGAGGAACTTAAGGGTGACGCTTTGATTGGAAAAAGGAGTTAGCACACTTGCTTCAATGATAAACTTGAGCAGAAAACATTCTTTAAAGTTAGATTACTTATCGGGGTGGCTTGTAGGGGCTGCTGGAAATAATGGGGTGGGGTGTGAGCAAACACCAATGATTTGTACAGATGTGCAAATCATTGGTAGTTATCTTTCAATGCCCTTCCCCTGCTTGTTCCGTATCCCAGGGATCAGTCCCTGAAAATGACATTTCTCAGGCTCCCTTTTCCCCTGGCTTCTAGGTGAATGAGAGGCAGTGGCAGAAAAGTGGAGATGAAGAGAATTGGGGAAGCCAGGGAGCAGCATCTTAAGAGCATCTCTTCTGTGGCCCCAGCCCATGCTGGGCAGTCTTTGCCTTGGTTCCAGCTCCCCTTGTGTGGCGTTGCCCAGGGCTAAAGAAACACCACCCTTCCCTCTATCTCCAGTTCTAGAGTTAGGAGCAGCTTCCTGGAGTTGCCAGTCTTGGAGTTGCTTCACCCTCCCATTTGCCCCTTCAGATTTTCTACGATCAGTGATACTGACTCCTCTCTAAGTTGCCTCTTTTGAATCTTGTGGCATGGATGCTGTTTTTCACTGATTGGACCTTATCTCTTAAACAGTGGCCTGACACAATAGCTAAGTGGGATGGAACTTGAAGCCAGCCATGCAGTGAAAGTGGGGATTAGAACTGTTGCCCTGACTAGTGGTCAGTATCCTTCCACTGTACCACACCACCTTCTGAAAGATAGGCATGTATGTGGGTTATTAATGGGAGAGTTACTATTACTCCAGGGTTCCTGTTAAACATATATCATGTTGCACAGCATAGACTCTTCTTCCCAAACAATGCACAGCCAAAGTGCTTCCTGGGTGTTGGTGAGGAACTGAGAGGGGGGAGAAAAAAAGAGATGTGGCTCAGTTTGGGAGCTCCCAATCAGACAAGGGCCCTGAAATCAAGAGAAAGACAACAGAGGATGTAGTAACTAGTGTTTCATCCCTGGCTCACATTCCCTCCTCACAGCCCCATCCCAAGCTTCTGCCACCCAAGGCTGGTCAGAAAGTACTTAGGAAGTGGAAACTCATTCTAACACCAGCCTCGGAAAAACACTTTCCAAAGAGGGAAGCTCCCCAGACACACTCTCATGCCTCAACACAATGATACCACAACTGCAGCTTTTGTTTTGATTACATGATTATTTGTTGCACTTCTGGTGTGTGCTTTAACAGAGACTTCAAATAACTATGAATCATGGCCCCAATTTTCAAAAGTCCATCCTGGCTGCAGAGATGAGGTACATCTATATATGAAAGATTTTAAGAGCCATACAAGGCAAATCACCATCTGGCATCAGGATGAGAGCTTGGAGAGGGCAGACAACAGGAAGAACTTACATTGGTGGAACTCTAAATGCTTTAGAAGCACTGTGCACTAATGTATATACACACTCTATGTATATTATCCCATGTAATGACTCCCCCAGTCGTAGGGGTTATATATCATGATTCTCATTTAGAAAACAGACTCCAAAAGTTGAAGTATTCCAAAGTCACGTAACTGGCAGGTGGGAGCTTGAGAATTGCCAAACTCATGCTTTCCCCACCACTTCACTCTGTCCCTACTATAGCCAGTGACAGAGACTGGACTCAGTTCTGGACACCCGGGGAGTCAACCAGCGAGGATGCTGGAATGGGGATGGAACCCCAGGCAAGCAATATCTGAGGAAGATTGTCTGGCAGGGGTCTGCACCGTGGGTGAGAGAAGGGACAGAGACAGGAGACCAGTCAGGGGACTGTGACAGTGACCCAGTGGGATGCTCTGAGAATGGAAAGGAAGAGGTATGTATGAGAGACAATTTGAAGTGAGGGTCACCAGGCAGGCCTGTGTGGCCAACTGGATACAGAAGGTAAAAGAGAAGGATTGAGAGAATTAATTAGACCTTGATGATTCATAATTTGAACCTGACTATAATTTTGAAAAAACAAAAGCAAAAACAAAAAGCTACCCTCCCCAATTTAGAACTAAATGTCAAACACATTCCCCCTGCCTTTCCTCTAGATTAAAAAAATTTTTGTGGTAATTAATTAAAAAGCTGAGATTCCTAGTTGTTGGTTTTATGATCTGGATGGTTTGTCAGTCTGTTGACAACTACGCAAAACAGGAAAGCTATTTGGGTTGTTGTAGGTTCTGAAGGATAAAAAGTGGGTGATTAATTCAGGTTTAGGAAAATGCAGTGCACCACAAAAAAGTTCCGGAAAACAGACTCTTGGGGAAATTGGACGGGGGGTGGGGAAGCCAGAGAATTCCCGGGCTGAGGGAGAGGTGGCTGCAGAAAGGACCTATTGGGCTGAAGTGTGGTGCCCATCAGGGAAGAATTAAGTCTTTTGAAGACTGGGGCTGAGTAAATCAGCTAATCCTTGGGGAACAAATATATGAGAATAGCAATAAACAACCATATAAACATAGACTCATTGCTTAAGCTGTAGCCAAGACAAATTGGTTAAGCTACAGACCTGTAATTTGCCTACTAGAATGTGTGTTATGACCTGAGGTTTCCTTTCATTGTCAGCTGTTCTTTGTTCTGAAGAGGAGAAACAGCAAAAAAATTCACCAAAGAGCCAAGATAGAAGACTGTGGGCCCAGATCCTAATGTAAAAGAAGCCTGCCTCAGCTTAATTTTCTTGGGGAGCAAGAGCTATGAAAGTAAACTGGGTGAATATTGGTGTTTCCAGCTTGAGGTTTCAATGAATTAGGACAATCAGAAGGAAGAGTTTAATTTTGGGGTCTAGCATGAGATCATTCAGTTCAAACTTTCATTTCACAGTTAGGAAACTGAGACCCAGAGAGGCACAGTGCTTCAGGTTGATGCTAATAGACTGATTTTGGAAGGCAGTTGAGCTGAAAGACACAGATCTGGGGGCCGTCAGCCAAGGGCTGAGAATGATGTAAATTAATAAGGTGGGAAGAGAAGTGATGGCTAAGACCTAAGTCTTGAGGGAAACCCATGGCCAGGAGCAGAGGAGTTAAGATTCATTCAGAAATGCTCCTACAGACATGGGAGAACAAGGATTGTTCAGTGTATTGGAAGCAAAGGAGAGGGTTTTGAGGAACAAAAGACTAGCCAACGGTAGCAATTGCGTCAAGGTGATCAAGGAATAAGATGTAAACAATTGTTGGATTTATGATATGATCTTTCAAAGTGCAGTTTCAGTAAAGTGATAAGAATGGAAGGACAATCAAATGGTACGTGGTGTGTGTGTGTGTGTGTGTGTGTGTAAGTTGTGTGTGTATGTGGGGACGTATGTGTGGAGAGTGTGGCATGAGCTGCATGTGTGTGTTATGACCTGAGGTTAGGATGAGGTGTGTGTGGAGAGTGAGATGTGTGCGCGTAGGGTATGAGGTGTGTGAGCTGTGTGTGTGTGTGTGTGTGATGTGTGTGTAGGGTGTGGTGTGGTATATGTGTATGTGTACATGGTGTGGGGGGTGCAGGGTGTGTGTGTGTGTAGGATGCAGTGTGTGTGGAGAGTGAGATGTGTGTGTAGAATGCGATGTGTATGGGGTGTGTGTAGAGTGTGGTGTATGTGTGGGGTGTGTGTGTATATTCTGACTGAATGCTGAGCACTGGTGCCTGAGCTCTCCTTCCCTGCCTGGGAGGTGGTGTGTCTGAGGTGAGGGAAAGGCTGACCCCGCTGATGGGTCCTGTGAGGCAGAGGTTGAGGAGGGAGCCAGAGATGAGAACCAACAACATGCTCCAGGAAGAGGGACAGGCCCAGGAGCAAGGGGACACCAGACTGGAACAGATGGACTCATGCAGTTGTTTCTTGCTGCCCTGTTTGCATATAGCATTTGCCATGTCCGACAAATGCAGAATTCTGGTGGAACCACAGCGCGTGGGAGTTCCAGGTGACTGAAAGTGGTGCAAGGTTAAGTGTGTTACATATGTAATTGAGTAATCAGGGGTGCTGACAGCCCGACGGGCCGTGCCTTCCATTCGAACCAGAGCTTGCTTTGCATAGAAAGAAAGCAATGGTTTTCTAAGAAACGTGGACAAGTGAGGAACCCTATCATATCCTTCTTACTCATTACTTCCCTGTATTAACCACCCACTTACACTGAAAATGATGTCACAGAAGGAAAGGGAAAGACAGGACAACCCATAGTTCCTTTTCCTTTCAGCCCTTCCTTACTCATCAGTAAGCTGAAGGTCAAGAGTATTGATGGAACATGCATGTTATCAAGAAGTAAAATTAAAACAGTTGAGTTAGTTTTGTGCAGTGTTCCCGCTGCTCTGGTAAGAACAAAATATATATGCAAGTAAGAGCTAGGAAATATGAACTGTGTAATTTCAATGATTCCACGTATGAGTCAAATGCACTTATTTTCATTTACAACTAACACTATGCAACATAAAGAATAGTAAAATTCATACTAATAATTAAATTTAAAATATTTCTTTACTTAAAATGACATTAAATATCAAATTAAAAACATCATGACTAGTTTAAAAAAAAAGAAAAATTATGGAAGAAAGAAAAAGTTTTATGCTTTGGTGATCCTTAATGGCCCTATTTCCCTCTCTGATTTTTGAACAAGGAGCTTGATGTTTTCATTTTACGCTGGGCTCTGCAAATTATATTACTGGCTCTAGGTGGGATGGTTGTTTATATTTGTATGACCAGGGTCAAAAAACAGTCTTGGAACCACAGGAGCTGGAAGATTCACCAATAAATTGATGAATACAAGTCTTCATTGTCACCCACACACACTCACCGGCCCCTCAACATTGGTAACAATGACCGTGGGCGGAGTTAAGAAAATAACTCCCAGAAAACTATGGTTTTTCTGCTGATAACTCTTCAACATCTCACCACACCCAATATCTCTGCTCTTGTTAACAAACCATGAACTGCTTCAAGTTGTCATACCCTTTCTCACTGTCTTTCTTCTGATTGGAATGTTCTTCCCATCAGATGCCAGGCTCCAAGTCCTGGTGACAGCAGGTTGGTGGGAACATGGACCTTCCAAAAGGCCCTCATCACAGCAGATCACTGCTGGCGTCCGAGCTACTTCCTGCTTGTCCTGTTATGTCCTTCATCGGTGACCACGCTCTTGGAGTGCTTGCCTCTGGCTCCTGTTTTCCACCCCTTTGTGAGCCTGGTAACTCCTAGTTTCCAGTCTTAGTGGGCCCACTACTCTGCTCCCACCTCCTGTGATAGGGCTGGGAGACCCGCCACCCCCACTTGACTCCTGCACCCCATCCAGGCTGTGGTATGTGCCAGTATCATCTTCCCAAAGGATGCTGCCCCTCCCTGAGGTTCATGGTATAGCTCTTCTCCCATATTCACACCCCGTCTTGAAGTCTAGACCACACGGGGTTTCCAGAAAGCCTTCCCCAAACCACTAATAGAAGCCCTACTGTACTCACACCTTCCTTAAGAGATACTTCACAAATCCAGTTTTGTGTGGTGCAAAGGGATGAAATCAGAAACAACATAGGTTTAAATCTTGGTTTACTAATTGTGATTTTTGGGTCTGTCAATAAACCTCTCTATGTCTCAATTTCCGCATCTACAAAAGCAGGATTGTGATACTTACCTCATAGGATCGTTGTGAGGATTATGAGAAATAGCATAGGCAAAGCCTCTAGGTGCTGCCTGGCATGTCCCAGCGCTCAATAAAAGCTCACCCAACACTTTTCTCCCCCTGCTGGGATGGAGCACCATGCCTTATTCATGCCTTTATTCCTTGCAGCACCTAGAGCAACATCTTGTGGCTGGCAGGTGATCAAGGCCTGTGGATTGAATTAAATTAAAACTTTCCTTGTGTTACACTGTTCTCTCCATGTCCCCAGTTGTAATCTCCTCTTAAAAGTATCATTGCTCAGCTGGGCATGGTGGCTCACACCTGTAATCCCAGCACTTTGGGAGGCTGAGGTGTGTAGATCACGAGGTCAGGAGATTGAGACCATCCTGGCTAACATGGTGAAACCCTGTCTCTACTAAAAATCCAAAAAAAAAAAAAAAAAAAAGCTGGGCGTGGTGGCGGGCGCCTGTAGTCCCAGCTACTCAGGAGGCTGAGGCAGGAGAATGACATGAACCCGGGAGGTGAAGCTTGCAGTGAGCTGAGATCCTGCCACTGCACTCCAGCCTGGGTGACAGAGAGAGACTCTGTCTCAAAAAAAAAGTATCATCGCTCAGCTTATGTTTATCATGTCTACTTCATGTTACTGCAGATTGTGACCCCCAAATGAAGTCACTTTTGCTGTTTCTTCTTATTAGAAATAATGCATGCTCAATATATAAATAAAAATACAAGCAAAAAGAGTATTAAAAAGTCTGATAATCCTACTCACGCAGACATAGCTAGTATTAACATCTCTCCATTAGCTTTTCAATGCAATGCAGCTATTATATCTATGTGTGTGCATGTGTGCATGTATGTATAATATTTTGCTGGGGGAGGAGGTTGGAAATAGTATATTAAGAGAGGAATGTGGGCTTTAGAATAGAAAAAATTCAGCAAGCCTGTGCTCTGTGACTGTGAAAATAACCACTGGTGTCTGGTGTCTACTTAGATTCAGTAGGGTAGGAGTCTTGCTGGAAAGGCTTTTTAAGATTCTGGTGCCATAATCTTTCTTTCATCCAAACAGGAAAAAATGAGTTGTTACCTACTTTTTCTGTAGTGATGATTGCCATTTTTTTATGTAGTGATAATTGTCATTCATCAGCATACTGCACACTCTTTATCTGGGTATTTACTAAGGATCTATTTCATGCCAGACGCTGAAGTTGGCAGTAAAGACGAGGATACAGTTACTGCCCTCAGTGAGTTTTCAGTCTGGTTGGGGACACACATGAGAAATAGCACAGGCAAAGCCCCCGGGTGCTGCCTGGCATGTCCCAGCACTCAATCAACCCTCACCCCAACACTTTTCTCCCTCAGCTGTGGTTGGGCACCATGCCTTATTCATGCCTTTATTCCTTGCAGCACCTAGAGCAACATCTTGTGGCTGGCAGTAAATACTCTTTGTGGTTGTCTTTTTATTTTTATATTGAGCATGCATTATTTTTAATAAGAAGAAACAGCAAAAGTGACTTCATTTGGGGGTAAGTAAAATAAATAGGTTACCACAGTGCCATGTGATAAATGTTAGGAGGTGGGACCTACAGGATGCTGAGGAGCATTCAAGGTGGGGAGACCAAACCCAACTGTGAAGAAATCCCAGAAAAGGTGATATCTATGCTGAGTCTTCAAGGGCAGGTCATAGTTTGTCAGGCCATGAAAATAAGGCGTGGAGAAAAAAATATTCCTTGGAGAGGGAAGAACATGTGCAATGACTCGGAGGCAAAAGTCGGTGTGGGGACTGCAGGTGCAGAGTGGGTAGAGCATGGAGTTGGAGGGGTGAAGTGCAGAGAGATAAGAGTGAGAAAGGCCTTGGATACCATGCTTATGAGTTTAAGCTTTATCCTGATGGTTAAGGGGAGCCACTGAATTCTTTGAAAAAGGGGGTGTCATTATTTGTGGGGTTGAATGTAAACAACTGGATAAATGGGTCTATAATTCTGGAGACAGATTTAAGCTGGAGATGCAGACTTGGGAGTTATTCATATACAGATGGGAGATGAAGTTTGAGGTGTAAATCAAATCCCTAAAGAAGTCTATAATGAGAAGAGTGGCTGGAAACACTGACATTTAATGAGAAACAGAGGAAGTTGCCTGAGAAGGACTAGCCAGAGAGGTAGAAAAATAACCTAGAGATAGCAATATTTGGATACCAAGGAAAGAGAATTGTTTAGATACAGGAGGAAAGAATCACCAGCTGGGGGAAAAAGGGTCAAGTTAGATAATAACTAAAATGATGTTACTGGAATTTGACAACAGGGTCATTGGTGGTCCTAGTGAGAACAGTTTCAGGGGAGTGACGGGGTGGAAGCCAGATTGTAGTGGGTTGAAGAGCGGGGGTGGAAGGAGGAAATGAAGGTAATAAATATAGACAACATTTTATGAGGTTTCACTTCAAAGGGGAGAAAAGAAATAGTGCGTTAGCTAAAGTAAGACCTGTGATTGCAGGAAGACTTCATTATTTTAAGATTTAGAAAAGCTGTTCAAGCAGATTGAAATACTGATGGGACGAAAGAGAAAGTGAAAGAGAGGAGAGAGAGAGAGAGAAGATAATTTTTCCAAAATGCTTTCATATTTATTCATTTATTTAGCATTACACAGATCACTTAGGAGGCTATTAATCTTTTTTCCATTTTCAGACAGAAAAACTAAATGAAATCCAAAACAATGAAGTGAATTTTCTAAGATTATATGTCAGGAAAATGACAGCGATAAGCTTAAACTCTGGGGTTCCAACAGACAGTCAAGATTCAGGAAGAAAAATGCATTTCCATCTGTAAAATCCCTGGAGCCCAGAACATATCCAAGGTACTATGATTATCATGCCCCCAACTCCCCCACCCTTGATTGGGAGGGTGAACCAGTCTTGTAGCTCTTATCAGACTATATTGAGCTGAAGCTTTAATGAGCAGCAGCAATCTGTTATTTTCCTCTTGTTTGCCTTGCAAGTTGCTCTTTTAATTCACATCAAGAGAGGGAAAAGGAGATGAATATTAAAAGCGCACATCAAGGGACTGAGCCTGCCAAGGAGACAGGGAACTCCTCAGTATGCAGGGACAGAAGCAGGAGTTTGACATGAGACAGGAACCATTGCCCTGGAGTCTGCTCTGGTCTCTGACAAGCCTGCCCTTGGGAAATGTTGCTCACTAGAGTGCTCTGGTGTTGGGAAGGGGGTGTTTCTGGAATTGTCTGCACTGTGGGCTTGGCTGACTCTAGAATGACAATAGAAAGAAAGAAACTGTATTTCTGAGACCTTGAGAGAATAATTTGTTATGTGGTAGAAATCAAAGTGGTGGGGGGGAAGAGTTTCTGTAATGGGACATCTCCTCTAAAAAGAGCAGTAAGTCCCACTGGTCTGAGATGGTTTGGGTGTAGGAAAGATGGAAGGAAAGGGTCTCAATGTCAAGAGTACCAACATTTTCTTTAGTGTCTATTCAGTAGTGAGTCTCTGACTCTCCAAGTTAATTTCCTAAAGTGGTGAAAATCCAGAGCAAAGGCCAGCAAACATTTGGGAATTGTTTGCTTCAGCTGGTCCAGATGACCCCATAAAGGACTTATCTTCTCTGTCAACTGAGAACTTGGAAGAATAAGAGCTTGATAAGGGTGCATAGGAGGTTAATATTATCCCCAAGTACTGCAAAAAAAATGCTCACCATCAGAATCACACAGAGGTTTGTACTTGCTAATTCAGCCAAAGTCAGTTCTTGGGAAGACCTCAGGGTTACTGGCTGATTGTAATGGTGTAATGGGTAAAGGCCAGGATTGGTTGATTGGTTGTTAAGGGTAATAATTTTGTACCAAGCCCAAAATTATATAGGGCTGGCATCTTCAAGGTCTTGCACTGTGCATGATTTGGTAAATGCTTAATAAATCTTTGTTAAATGAGTGAATAATCTTGGTTCCTTATTCCTTTATTCAAGTGACCTATGCCAATTCAATTCAACAAATATTTATTGAACACCTAGTAGATAAGAACCTAGTAAGCCCTAGGGAGACAAGTGTCATCCTAGTTGTAGCAGATATTGTCAGTGCCTGTGTAACCACCCAATGGTTTCACCTTGCCTGCTGCCTAGGCAGAGCCTGTTTATCAAGACAGGGGAACTGCAATAGAGAAAGAGTGATTCACGCAGAGCTGGCTTTGCGAGAGACTGGACTTTTATTATTACTCAAATCAGTATCCCTGAGCATTTAGGGATCAGAATTTTTAAGGATAACGTGGTGGGTGGGGGGCAGCCAATGAGTCAGAAGTGCTGATTGGTCAGGTCAGAGATGAAATCATAGGAAGTCAAAACTGTCTTCTTGTGCTGAGTCAGTTCCCGGGTGGGGACCACAAGATCAGATGAGCCAATTTATCGATCTGGGTGGTGCCAGCTAAGCCATAAAGTGCAAGGTCTCTAGCACTCAACCGTAATTTCTAATCTTTTGGTTAATTTGTTAGTCCTGCAAAGGCAATCTAGTCCCCAAGCAAGAAGGACTAGTTGTCCTTCTTGGTGGTGGTGGCTCACATCTGTAATCCCAGCACTTTGGGAGGCTGAGGCAGGCAGATCACGTGAGGTCAGGAGCTTGAGACCAGCCTGGTCAACATAGTGAAACTCCATCTCTACTAAAAATACAAAAAGTAGCCAGGCATGGTGGCACACACCTGTAGTTGCGCTTGGGAGGCTGAGTCAGGACAATCGCTTGAATCTGGGAGGCAGAGGTTTCAGTGAGTTGAGATTGCGCCACTGCATTCCAGCCTGGGTGACAGAGTGAGGCTCTGTCTCACCAAAGAAAAAAGAGAAGGGAGTTTGCTTTGCGAAAGGCCTGTTACCCTCTTTGTTTTAACTATAACCTTTCCTCCTATAGTTAGTTCAGCCTACACCCAGGAATGAACAAGAACAGCTTGGAGGTTAGAAGCAAGGTGGAGTTGGTTAGGTCAGATCTCTGTCACTGTCTTAGTTACGATTTTGCAATGGCAGTTTCACCTGTGTCCATATTCCCTTGACACTCATGATATAAGCTGCTGGCTACTCACTGAAAGTGATAGGGACAGGAGGCAGAGAAATTCTAGGCAGAAAAGAATGGGGTCCCTGGTGAATCCCCACCCTTAAGCCTAGAATTGTAGCCCAAGGTGAAAACATGCATTCCTGTTTTCCTGCTTGAATGTTGCCTTTTCCAAAACCACCCATGACCCATCCTGCCCCCCATCCTGTACCCATAAAAACCCCAGCCTCCACTGGAAGAGAGCAGAGAAGGGGAGAAGAGGAGAAGCCGCTGGATGTTGGAGACTGCAGTTTGATGTCAGAGGGAAACAGCTTGACTTCAGAGGTATGGCTTGACTGCGGGACTTTGGAGGAGTCCAGCTGCAGATGGCCAGACTTCAGGGGAAGAATACCGTCCCACTCCATCCCCTTTCCCATTCTCCCTCCCACTGAGAGCCACTTCCATTAGCAATGAAATCCCCTGCATTTTCTATCCTTCAATTGGTTTGTGTGACCTGATTTTTTCCAGATGCCAGACAAGAGCTCAGGGTACAGAAAGCTGCCACCCTGACCCTCTGCCCTCGTGAAAAGGTGGAGGGTCCACTGAGCTGTTAAACATTTAATCTGTCCATGGACAGGAAAGCTAAGAGAGCACTGTGACACACACCTTCTGGGGCTTCAGGGGTTGCAAGCATCTCCTAGACATGACTGTGGGACCTCATGGAGTTTTGCTTCTGCCAGCACTCAAAAGCACTTCCTTTGGCTCCTGTACCAGCTCACCTGGATGCTCCCCATCCTGTGAGGGGTTGAGAGCTGTGGGCTAAGTGAGGCACCTCTGCCAGGGGGTCCGTAAAGGGGTCAAAGAAAATTTCCTGTTTCAGAAGCATCTGTGGCTCTCTTGATCTTGTGGATTTATTTGGAGGCAGGAGCATGCTCAGCCTGTGCACAGTTCAGGTTTGAAGTGCAGGGAGTTGATGCTCCTGGGAGAAGTCTTCAACTAATGACAGATGGGAGTTAGGGGTATTTATCCCCTGACTTCCTTATCCCTCCACTGGAACAACTCCGAGGCTATTTTGCACAGTCTCCCAGAGGATCCCAGTGGAATTGAGCCCCAGTTTCCCATAGCAAACCTATGTTGACTTCCTGTCCTCCATTCCTCAGTCCCATATTGGTGCTTCCTGAGATCTTCCAAATAAACTACTTGTAGTCAAATCTTTATTTTAGGGTCTGCTTTCAGGAAAGCCTAGCTTAAAAGACACAGTCTATAGTAAGTATAATTAAACAGGATCAGAAAGAATGGGAGGAAATTTCTACCATTGAGCAGTTGGCAGCAGAGGTGGGAGGAGGGAGATGAATCGTTGGTAAGCCTTTATGATTACAGCTGAATACCTGCCTAAAAAGGGCTACTTAGAAGACAAGACTGCTAGCAGTAATACTGTAGTGGGTTGATAAGTGTTCCTCAACATATATGATTACCCTGAACCTCAGAATGTAACCTTATTTGGAAATAGGGTATTTGCACATGTAATTAGTTAAAGTGAAGTCATATTGGATTACAGTAGGCCCTAAATTCAATGTCTGGTGGCTTTATAAGAAGAGTTGAACACACAGAGTTTCACACAGTGAAGAAAGCCATGTGATAACAGAGTCAGAGACTGGAGTGATGCAGCTACAAGCAGAGGAGTGCTAAAGATTGCTGGGAGCCACCGGAAACTAGGAAGAAGCTAGGAAGGATTCTTCCCTGGAGTCCTTAAAGAGAGCATGGCCCTGCTAACACCTTGACCTTGGATTTCTAGCCTCCAGAATTGTGAGAGAATAAATTCCTGTTGTTTTAAGCCACCCAGTTTGTGGTACTTTGTTACAGCAGCTTTAGGAAACCAACACAGATATAAAAACAAGAAAAGAAATGTGGGAAATATAAAGTGCTATATAAATACAAAGTGGTGTTTTATTCTTTCCTACCATTATATTTCTTTCAATTCCCTTCTTCTCTAGGCTACCTGTAGAGTTCATTAATTAGATGAGAAGCTCCAAAAGAAATCTAGCAGGCTCTGTTTCTTCTTTCTTTTTGTCTCACATTGGGCTGCCCTGCAGACCTGAGTCTGCAGAGGCCAGCTCCATGCTTGGTGAGATAGATGCCTGTTCTGAGCTTCGGGGTGAGGAGGGTGGAGGTGGGTACTGCAGTAAATGTGGAAGTGCTGAAAAATGTCAGTGTGATGCTCTCTCAGTGGGTAGGGGGAATGTGCTGCTGCCTAATGAGCTTTGAAAAATCAGTCGGATCTTTGTCTACACGGGTTCTGCATCTGTGGATTCAACTAGCCATGGGTCAGAAATATTTGTTTTTTTAATTGCATCTGAACATGTACAGACTGTTTTCCTTGTCATTATTGTCTAAACAATACAGCATGATGACTATGTACGTGTAATTTGCATTGTATTAGTTATTATAAGTAATCTAGAGATGACTTAAAGTAAACAGGTGGATGAGCATCAATAATATGAAAATACTATACCATTGTATATCAAAGACTTAAAATCTGAGAATTTTGGTGTCCTACCGTGGGGTTTGGGGTCCTGGAAACAATCCCCCATGGATACCTAGAGATGACTGTATTTATAAGGTAGATTTAAAGCTAGTTATTAGAAGATTGGGTAAGAAGCACAAAGAAAGAGAGAATATGATAGGTTAAGAGAGCAGTGATGATTAGGAATGGGGATGGAGACTGCTTGAGTTCTCCAATCTTACCCCAGAGCCACCTCAGTATTTCCTCTCTTTATAGCCTTTGATGAGGTAATGGAGGTGCCTACTCTGATTTTAGGCATCTGGATCTACCTTCTTTTGGTCTCAGGTCATATACACCCTATCACCATAGGGTATGATTCAATGAGGGAACACTTCCTGTCTTTAAATACTTTCCCCACTTGCAACCTTAATCTGTTTTTAATAGTTGACCAATTTGCATAGAAAAACCAAAACCAAAACAAAACACCAAGGAGTTCATGTGCAAGTGACCTGAGGCCAATAATATATTAGCTTAAATTCTGACTTAAGTGTCAACAATTGTCATTGAAGCAAGTTTTGAGGAGGAAGAGGAAAGAGAGCAGGCAAAGTCTCAAACTACTCTGACTCTTCTCAGTAACAGGTTTGAGCCCGGTACTCCCTGGAGGCTAAGCACTCCAGACCAGCTACCTCTGTCTTTCTGTCATCAAACTTCTCTTCCATAGCAACTCTTCCTTCATACAGTTGTCTTCTATGCCCCTTGCCAGGAAAGTTCTCTTATGTTTTGCATACAACTGAATGCATAGACAGCACCTCTATTTCGCTGGAGACAGAAGCCATCTTTAGAAGATCCTTTTTACTGAAAAGTTTATGTGAATTCATTTGTGATGGTCTGGATTTGGAACTATGATCCCAAGCCATGGCCCAAAGAGGAGACTCTTCTTGCTTCCTTAAGGCTTCCAAAGCAACAGCAGAATTGGTAGCTGGGAAAGCAGGGAATCCTTGCATAGTGCCCCAGAGTGCTTGTCACACCTGGCCCAGCTTTCCAGTAAACCTATTGATGCCCTCTCATCTAGAGTCTCATCTAGAGCAGGCATACTATCTCAGATAATAATAACAAACACTCATTGTTGGCATATTATCTCAACTGATCCTCAAGGCATTCTACAAAGTAGATAATCCATTTTACAGATGAGGAAATGGAAGCTTACAGAGGTTAATGTTCCTAAGGTTACATAATTCATATGTAGCACAATCAGGATTTGAATCCACACCTCTTTACATGGCTCTACTTCATGAAGTTCTTCCAGTTCTTTCCCCCATCATTCTCCAGACACCTCCTTCCCCTTTTCTCTTTCCAGCCTGATGAATAAATGCAGAGCAAGAGCCATCATTGCTTCATCTTCTCAGGATCTTGGAATCACTTGCATAAGTCAAAGAGAAAGGCAGGATAGGGAGAGATAGTTAATTTTGCTTCAGTCTCTTTTCTAACCCCAAATTGCTCTTTCCAAGTATTTTATCGAGTTGCTGGGCTACCTCCTAGAGTGAGACCCTTCATGGCATCTCTCTGGCCTCTCTGGCAGCTTCTACTTCCATGCCCAGAATGGTCTCTCTTTGAAAGGTAATGGAGACATAGTTTCAAAATAATTCTTCTGTAGATCTTTATATAAATATGTATGAGGGCTTTTAAGAGGAGAGTTATGACTTCCAGGAAGAGTTTGACCTCCTTTCTTTCCTTTTCCTCCCAAGGTAGATACACCCCGGATACCAGACAAGTAGTTAGCTCATCTTTGGCTCATGAACCCCACTGGGGCTAGAAAGGATGTTATGTTTATAAATATGATCTCTACCCTTAAAATCCTGATTCTGTCCCCACCACCCTGCACCTTTTTTTTTTTTTTTTTTTTTGTGGCCTGGCTGTTCCCTTTTGAAAGCATCACTATTGGGCATGGATGAGGAGGTAGAGAGGAGAAGGACTAGGTTACTGGTGCCTGATTCTCTAGGGCTGGTCTGGCCATGCTCAGAGGCACAGGAAGAATCAGGGACACTGAGAGAAATAAGGGCTCAAGCTAAAGAGCTGACAGCTGGGCTTGTGACTGATACAGCAGTAGCCCTGAGGGATGCCCCTATAGGAAGCCACTATCCTGTAGGGAAAGGGTCAGTCAGTTCTAAAATCAAAGCTAGATTTGTAGACTGGAGCTGTGGGAGCCAGAGCCCTCTATGCCTGTGAGGCTGCTTGGAGCTCCGTGATGTAAGTCAGAGTGGTAATGCCCTGCCAAGCCTTTTCAGGACAGGAATGGCTCAGGGTCAAAGTTACCTCCCACCCCTCTCTCTGCCAGTTCTCCTCATCCATTTCCATGACTACGGAAAAGGGTAGAAATACCCAGTCACTTGATCATCCTTCATCTTGCCACCCCAGGTCATATCCAAAAGGAGCAGAGGAAGATACTGAGTGGGTGGGCAGTGCCAAGTAATTGGCTTTTAGGCTGCTGAAACACTGGCTCTGGGGGAGTGATGCTCTAGTCCCCTGCACAGCTAGAGTCAGTCCCTGGTCCATCCTCCATCTCCCCTTTCCCATGAACAATGTTTTGATGCTCTTCATAGGTTTCCACATTCTCTGTGCGTGACCTAGGTTCCCTGCACAGGACCCCTGCAGCCCTCCTTCCAGCTGTCCTTAGCTTGCCTTGTTTTCCTTAGTCAAGTCCTGCTCTCAGGTAATGTTTGTTTGCAGCTGAGGCTGCAGAGATGGTGAGATGACCTCTTCTCTGGTGGAAGGAAAGAGAACGGCAGTTTATTGGCCAGGCAAATGATGGCTTGTCCTCTGGCTTAACAAAGGGCAAGTGGCTGGGGTGGCAATGGGAGATCAGGAACCATTTTCAGAGAGTGTGGGGCATGTGTGGCCATGTGTCCCAGGGTACTTTGACAAGCAGGGTGTTATTGGTGCTGGGGGCTGCAGAACTGTTAGCACTTAAAGTAGGAAGTAGCTGGGTACTGTCTCCAGGAGAAGGAGCTGAAGTCTCTTGTAAACATCCTGGAGGACTTCTTGAGGGCTAGGCAGACATTGTTG
>NW_022144461.1:0-5347 GCF_007565055.1 Rhinopithecus roxellana
TTGCATTCCACCATGGCAATGCAGTTTCTCAGAGAGCTTCTCTCCAGTTTTATGGGAGGATATTTGCTTTTTCACCATAGCCCTCAATGAGCTCCCAAATATCACTTTGCAGAATCCAGGACAACAGTGTTAGCAAACTGTTCCAAGAAGGGAAGGGTGGAACTCTGTGAGATGAACTCACACATCAGAAAGCAATCTCTAGAAAGCTTCTCTCTAGTTATTATGTGAGGAGATTCCATTTTTCACCATGGGCCCCTAAGGGCTCCAAAGTATCACTTTAAAGATTCCACGAAAAGAGTGATAGCAAACTGCTTCCTGAGGTTTAAGTTATAAGTCTGTAGATGAACTCACAGTTCAGAAAGAAGTTTCTCAGAAAGCTTCTTTCACGTTTTGAACGGATGAAATTTCCTTTCAGCGTAGGCCTCAATGCGATCCAAAGAAGCCCTTCTCAGTTTCCTCAAAGACAGTGTTAATGGACTGCTCCACGAAACATAAGTGTAACTCTGTGAGATGAATTCACACATCACCAGAAGTTTCTAAGAAAGCTTCTTTCTGTTTTCCACTGAGTATATTTCCTTTGTCACCGTAAGCTTCATTGCGCTATGAAGTATCTAATGCAGATTTCTAGAAAACTTGTTAGCAAACTGATCACTGAAGAGAAACGTGTAACTCTGTAGTTGCATTCACACTGGCAATGCAGTTTCTCAGAGCAGCTTCTCTCCGTATTATGGGAGGAATTTGCTTTTTTCACCATAGCCCCTCAATGAGCTCCCAAATATCACTTTGCAGAATCCAGGGACAACAGTGTTAGCAAACTGTTCCAAGAAGGTGAAGGTGGAACTCTGTGAGATGAAGTCACACCATCAGGAAGCAATCTCAGAAAGCTTCTCTCTAGTTATTATGTGAGGAGATTTCCTTTTTCCCATTGGGACCCTATGGGCTCCAAGTGTCACTTTAAGATTCCACGAAAAGCAGTGATAGCAAACTGCTTCCTGAGGTTTAAGTTATAAGTCTGTGAGACTGAACTCACAGAATCAGAAAGAAGTTTCCTCAGAAAGCTTCTTGCACGTTTTGAACGGATGAAATTTGCCTTTACCAGCGTAGGCCTCAATGCGATCCAAAGAAGCCCTTCTCAGTTCCTCAAAGACAGTGTTAATGCACTGCTCCACGAAACATAAGGGTAACTCTGTGAGATGAAACTCACACATCACCCAAGACGTTTCTAAGAAAGCTTCTTTCTAGTTTTCCACTGAGTATATTTCCCTTGTCACCGCTAAGCTTCATTGCGCTATGAAGTATCTAATTGCAGATTTCTAGAAAACTGTGTTAGCAAACTGATCACTGAAGAGAAACGTGTAACTCTGTGAGTTGCATTCACACATGGCAATGCAAGTTTCTCAGAAGGCTTCTCTCCAGTTATTATTGGGAGGATATTTGCTTTCTCACCATAGCCCTCAATGAGCTCCCAACATATCACTTGCAGAATCCAGGACAACAGTGTTAGCAAACTGTTCCAAGAAGGGAAGGGTGGAACTCTGTGAGATGACGTCACACATCAGGAAGCAATCTCTAGAAAGCTTCTCTCTAGTTATTATGTGAGGAGATTTCCCTTTTTCACCATGGGCCCTATGGGCTCCAAGTATCACTTTAAGATTCCACGAAAAGAGTGATAGCAAAACTGCTTCCTGAGGTTTAAGTTATAAGTCTGTGAGATGAACTCACAGATCAGAAAGAAGTTTCTCAGAAAGCTTCTTTCACGTTTTGAACGGATGAAATTTCCTTGTCAGCGTAGGCCTCAATGCGATCCAAAGAAAGCCTTCTCAGTTTCCTCAAAGACAGTGTTAATGCACTGCTCCACGAAACATAAGTGTAACTCTGTGAGATGAACTTCACACATCACCAAGAAGTTTCTAAGAAAGCTTCTTTCTAGTTTTCCACTGAGTATATTTCCTTTGTCACCGTAAGCTTCATTGCGCTATGAAGTATCTAATGCAGATTTCTAGAAAACTGTGTTAGCAAACTGATCACTGAAGAGAAACGTGTAACTCTGTGAGTTGCATTCACACATGGCAATGCAGTTTCTCAGAGAGCTTCTCTCCAGTTATTATGGGAGATATTTGCTTTTTCACCATAGCCCTCAATGAGCTCCCAAATATCACTTTGCAGAATCCAGGACAACAGTGTTAGCAAACTGTTCCAAGAAGGGAAGGGTGGAACTCTGTGAGATGAAGTCACACATCAGGAAGCAATCTCTAGAAAGCTTCTCTCTAGTTATTATGTGAGGAGATTTCCTTTTTCACCATGGGCCCCTATGGGCTCCCAAGTATCACTTTAAAGATTCCCGAAAAGAGTGATAGCAAACTGCTTCCTGAGGTTTAAGTTATAAGTCTGTGAGATGAACTCACAGATCAGAAAGAAGTTTCTCAGAAAGCTTCTTTCACGTTTTGAACGGATGAAATTTCCTTTACCAGCGTAGGCCTCAATGCGATCCAAAGAAGCCCTTCTCAGTTTCCTCAAAGACAGTGTAAATGCACTGCTCCACGAAACATAAGTGTAACTCTGTGAGATGAACTCACACATCACCAAGAAGTTTCTAAGAAAGCTTCTTTCTAGTTTTCCACTGAGTATATTCCTTTGTCACCGTAAGCTTCATTGCGCTATGAAGTATCTAATTGGCAGATTTCTAGAAAACGGTCGTTAGCAAACTGATCACTGAAGAGAAACGTGTAACTCTGTGAGTTGCATTCACACATGGCAATGCAGTTTCTCAGAGAGCTTCTCTCCAGTTATTATGGGAGGATATTTGCTTTTTCACCATAGCCCTCAATGAGCTCCCAAATATCACTTTGCAGAATCCAGGCCAACAGTGTTAGCAAACTGTTCCAAGAAGGGAAGGGTGGAACTCTGTGAGATGAAGTCACACATCAGAAGCAATCTCTAGAAAGCTTCTCTCTAGTTATTATGTGAGGAGATTCCTTTTTCACCATGGGCCCCTATGGGCTCCCAAGTATCACTTTAAAGATTCCACGAAAGAGTGATAGCAAACTGCTTCCTGAGGTTTAAGTTATAAGTCTGTGAGATGAACTCACAGATCAGAAAGAAGTTTCTCAGAAAGCTTCTTTCACGTTTTGAACGGATAAGAATTTCCTTTACCAGCGTAGGCCTCAATGCGATCCAAAGAAGCCCTTCTCAGTTTCCTCAAAGACAGTGTTAATGCACTGCTTCCACGAAACATAAGTGTAACTCTGTGAGATGAACTCACACATCACCAAGAAGTTTCTAAGAAGCTTCTTTCTAGTTTTCCACTGAGTATATTTCCTTTGTCACCGTAAGCTTCATTGCGCTATGAAGTATCTAATGGCAGATTTCTAGAAAACTGTGTTAGCAAACTGATCACTGAAGAGAAAACGTGTAACTCTGTGAGTTGCATCACACATGGCAATGCCAGTTTCTCAGAGAGCTTCTCTCCGTTATTATGGGAGGATATTGGCTTTTTTCACCATAGCCCTCAATGAGCTCCCAATATCACTTTGCAGAATCCAGGACAACAGTGTTAGCAAACTGTTCCAAGAAGGGAAGGGTGGAACTCTGTGAGATGAAGTCACACATCAGGAAGCAATCTCTAGAAAGCTTCTCTCTAGTTATTATGTGAGGAGATTTTCTGTTTTCACCATGGGCCCCTAATGGGCTCCCAGTAGCCTTTAAAGATTCCACGAAAAGAGTGATAGCAAACTGCTTCCTGAGGTTAGTTATAAGTCTGTGAGATGAACTCACAGATCAGAAAGAAGTTTCTCAGAAAGGCTTCTTTCCACGTTTTGAACGGATGAAATTTCCTTAGCTCAGCGTAGGCCTCAATGCGATCCAAAGAAGCCCTTCTCAGTTTCCTCAAAGACAGTGTTAATGCACTGCTCCACGCGAAACATAAGTGTAACTCTGTGAGATGAACTCACACATCACCAAGAAGTTTCTAAGAAAGCTTCTTTCTAGTTTTCCCTGAGTATATTTCCTTTGTCACCGTAAGCTTCATTGCGCTATGAAGTATCTAATTGCAGATTTCTAGAAAAACTGTGTTAGCAAACTGATCACTGAAGAGAAACGTGTAACTCTGTGAGTTTGCATTCACACATGGCAATGCAGTTTTCTCAGAGAGCTTCTCTCCAGTTATTATGGGAGGATATTTGCTTTTTCACCATAGCCCTCAAATGAGCTCCCAAATATCACTTTGCAGAATCCAGGACAACGTGTTAGCAAACTGTTCCAAGAAGGGAAGGGTGGAACTCTGTGAGATGAAGGTCACCATCAGAAAGCAATCTCTAGAAAGCTTCTCTCTAGTTATTATGTGAGGAGATTCCCGTTTTTCATCAATGGGCCCCTATGGGCTCCCAAAGTATCACTTTAAAGATTCCACGAAAAGAGTGATAGCAAACTGCTTCCTGAGGTTTAAGTTATAAGTCTGTGAGATGAACTCACAGATCAGAAAGAAGTTTCTCAGAAAGCTTCTTTCACGTTTTGAACGGATGAAATTTCCTTTTCAGCGTAGGCCTCAATGCGATCCAAAGAAGCCCTTCTCAGTTTCCTCAAAGACAGTGTTAATGGACTGCTCCACGAAACATAAGTGTAACTCTGTGAGATGAATTCACACATCACCAAGAAGTTTCTAAGAAAGCTTCTTTCTAGTTTTCAACTGAGTATATTTCCTTTGTCACCGTAAGCTTCACTGCGCTATGAAGTATCTAACTGCAGATTTCTAGAAAACTGTGTTAGCAAACTGATCACTGAAGAGAAACGTGTAACTCTGTGAGTTGCATTCACACATGGCAATGCAGTTTCTCAGAGAGCTTCTCTCCAGTTATTATGGGAGGATATTTGCTTTTTCACCATAGCCCTCAATGAGCTCCCAAATATCACTTTGCAGAATCCAGGACAACAGTGGTAGCAAACTGTTCCAAGAAGGGAAGGGTGGAACTCTGTGAGATGAAGTCACACATCAGAAAGCAATCTCTAGAAAGCTTCTCTCTAGTTATTATGTGAGGAGATTTCCTTTTTCACCATGGGCCCCTATTATGGGCTCCCAAGTATCACTTTAAAGATTCCACGAAAACAGTGATAGCAAACTGCTTCCTGAGGTTTAAGTTATAAGTCTGTGAGATGAACTCACAGATCAGAAAGAAGTGTCTCAGAAAGCTTCTTTCACGTTTTGAACGGATGAAATTTCCTTTATCAGCGTAGGCCTCAATGCGATCCAAAGAAGCCCTTCTCAGTTTCCTCAAAGACAGTGTTAATGGACTGCTCCACGAAACATAAGTGTAACTCTGTGAGATGAATTCACACATCACCAAGAAGTTTC
>NW_022144462.1:0-18165 GCF_007565055.1 Rhinopithecus roxellana
TAGTTATAATAGATGGAGAATAAAATAGATATCGTAGATAAATCATATAGGTATTAAATATAGAATAATTAATATAATAGATATGGTAATTAAATAGAGACACAATAATATATATAATATATAGATATAAAATATAGACATAACAGATATAATGGATATACGTATAGAATATAGACAAAATAGATATAATAGATATAGATAGAATATATAGACATAACAGATATAATAGATACGGTATGATATATAGACATAATAGATATAATAGATATAGATATAAAATACAGACAAAATACATATAGGTACACAATGGAGACATAATAAATAAATAGATTTAGATATGAAAAATACACATAATAGACAAAATAGATAGGAATAAAATATAGACATAATAGACATAATAGATACAGGTATAAATATGGACATAATAGATATATAGATATAGGTATTAAATATACATAAATAAATATAGGTATAAAATATAGACAATAGATACAATAGATACATATAAAATATAGATGTGATAGATATAGGTATAAAATATAGATAAATAGATATAATTCACATAGGTATAAAATATAGACACAATAGATATAATAGATACAGGTATAAAATATAGATATAACAGGTAAAATAGATATAGATAAAATATAGATATAAGAGTTATAGGTATAAAATATAGATATAATAGATATAATAAATATAGGTATAAAGTATAGACCTAAGAGATATGAGAGATATAGTTATAAAATATGGACATAATAGATAATAGATATAAGTATAAAATATAGACATAAGGGATCATAGACAGTTATAAAATATAGATATCATAGATATAATAGATATAGGTATAAAATATAGACATAATAGATATAATTGATAGAGTATAAAATATAGACATAATAGATATAATAGATAGAGGGATAAAATATAGACATAATAGATATAATAGATATAGGTATAAAATACAGACATAATAGATATAATAGATATCGGTATAAAATATAGACATAATAGATATATTAGATTTAGGTATAAAATGTAGACGTAATAGATATAGGTATAAAATATAGACATAATAGATAAATAGATGTAGGCATGAAATAGAGACATAATAGATATAGATATAGGTATAAAATAGACACATAACAGATATAATAAATATACGTATAAATAAAGACATAATAGATATAATAATATAGATATGAAATATAGACAAAATAGATATAGGTACACAATATAGACATAATATATATAATAGATTTAGGTATTAAATATACATAATAGATATAATTGATACAGGTATAAAATATAGACAATAGACATAATAGATATAGGTATAAAATATAGACATAAAAGATATAATAGATACAGGTATAAAATAAAGACATAAGAGGTATAATTGATATAGGTATAAAAACATAGACATAATCGATATAATATATATGGGTATAAAATATAGACATAATACATATGATAAATATGGGTATAAAATATAGACATAATAGTTATAATTGATATAGGTATAAAATACAGACATAATAGATACAGGTATAAAATATAGACCTAATAGATATAGGTATAAAATATAAACATAATAGATAAATAGATATAGATACAAAATAGAGACATAATAGATATAATATAGGTATAAAATATAGACATATTAGATATAATAGATACAGGTATAAAATATAGATATAATAGATATAAGTATAAAATATAGACATAATAGATATACGTATAAAAAACAGATATAATAGATACAGGTAAAAAATATAGACAATAGATATAATATATATAGGTATAAAATATAGATATAATAGATATAAATAAAAAAATATAAATATAATAGGTATAATTGACATAGTTAAAAAACATAGATATAATGTAGGTAGGTATAAAATATGGTTATAATAGATATATGTATAAAATATAGATATAATAGATATAGGTATAAAATATAGACATAATAGCTAAACAGATATAGTTATAAAATATAGACATAATAGTTATAATAGATACAGGTATAAAATATACACATAATAGATATAGGTATAATATTTAGACATAATAGATTTAATAGATATAGGTAAAAAATATAGATATAAGAGATATAATTATAAAATATAGACATAATAGATATAAAAGATACAGGTATAAAATATAGACATAGATATAGGTATAAAATATAGACAAAATAGATATAATAGATACAGTTATAAAATATAGACATAATAGATATAATAGATATAGGTATAAAATAAAGACATAAAAGATATAGTTATAAAATACAGACGTAATAGATATAGGTATAAAATATAGACATAATAGATATAATAGATAACGGTATAAAATATAACCATAATAGATGTTAGAGATATTGGTATAAAATATAGACATAATAGATATAGGTATAAAATATATACATCATAGATATAATAGACATAGCTATGAAATACAGACATAATAGATATTATAGATATAGGTATAAAATATAGACAAAATAGATGTAGTAGACATAGGAATAAAATATAGACATAATAGATATAATAGCTATCGGTATAAAATATAGACAGATATAATAGATGGGGAATAAAAATATTTAAATAGATATAGGTATAAATATCGATATAAAAGATATAATAGATATATGTAAAAAATAGATATAATAGATATATATAGGTATAAAATATAGATATAATAGATATAATTATAAAAAAAATAATAGATATAATATATAAAGTTATAAAATATAGATATAATAGATATCGGTATAAAAATAGTTATAATAGATATAGGTATAAAATATAGACATAATAAATATAGTAGATATAGGTATCAAATATAGACATAATAGATATAGTAGATATAGGTATGCACTATAGACGTAATTGATATAATAAATATAGGTATATAATATAGACATAATAGGTATAATAGACATAGGTATAAAATACAGACATAATAGTTATAATAAATATAGGTATAAAATATAGACATAATAGATATACGTATAAAATATAGATATAAGAGATATAATAGATATAGGTACAAAATATAGACATAATAGATATAGGTATAAAATATAAACATAATAGATACAATAGATATAGTTATAAAATATAGACATCATAGATATAATGGATATAGGTATAAAATATAGACATAATAGATATAGGTATAACATATAGATATAATAGATACAGGTATGATATTTAGACATAATAGATGTAATAGATATAGGTATAAAATATAGACATAATAGATATAATAGACATAGGTATAAAATATAGACATAATAGATATACTAGATATAGGTTAAAATACAGACATAATAGATATGAGATACAGGTACAAAATATAGATACAATAGATATAGGTATAAAATATAGATATAATAGATATAATAGATATGTAAAAAAATAGATATAATAGATACAGGTATAAAATATAGTCAATAGAAAAATATAATAGATATGAAATATAGGTATAATAGATATAATTATAACATATAATTATAATAGATATATACATATAGGAAAAAATATAGATATAATGTATATATGTATAAAAATAGTTATAATAGATATAAGTTTAAAATATAGATATACTACATATAATATATAGGCATAAAATATAAACATAATAGATATGATAGATATATGTACAAAATATAGATATAATAGATATAGTGGATATAGGTATAATATATAGATATAATAGATATAGGTATAAAATATAGATATAGCGGATATAATAGATATAGGCATAAAATATAGACATAATGGATAAAATAGATATAGACATAAAAAATAGACATAATAGATATAATAGATAAAGATAAAAAATATGGACCTAATAGATATAGGTATAAAGTATAGACACAATAAATATAATAGATATAGGTATAAAATATAGACATAAGAGGTATAAGAGATATAGGTATAAAATATAGACATAGATATATAGATATAGGTATGAAATATAGACATAATAGATATGGGTAAAATATAAACATAATAAATATAATAGATATAGGTATAAAATATAGCCGTAAGAGATATAATAGATATAGGTATAAAATATAGACATAAAAATATATTAGATATAGCTTTAAATATAGACATAATAGATATAGGTAAAAATATAGACATAATAGATATAGGTATAAAATATAGACATAATAGAGATAATAGATATAGGTATGAAATATAGACATAATAGATATAATAGAAAAAGGTATAAAATATAGACATAATAGATATAGGTATAAAATATAGATATAATAGATATAATAGATATAGGTATAAACTTAGACATAATAGATATAATAGACATAGGTATAAAATATAGACATAATAGATACAATATATAGACATAATAGATACAATAGATATAGGTATAAAATATAGACAAAATAGATAATAGATACAGGTATAAAATGTTGACATAATAGATATAATAGATAGGTATAAAACATAGACATCATAGATATAGGTATCAAGTCTAGATATAATTGATACAATAGATATAGGTATGAAATATAGATATAATAGATAAAATAGATATAGGTATAACATATAGACATAACAGATATAATAGATATAGGAATAAAATATAGACATAATAGAAGTAATAATATAGGTAAAATATAGACATCATAGATATAATAGATACGTATAAAATACAGAATAATAGATATAATAGACATAGGTATAAAATATACACATAGATATAATAGATATAGGTATAAAATATAGACACAATAGATATAGGTATAAATATAGATATAAAGACATAATACATATACGTATAAAATATACACAGATAGATATCATAGATATAGGTGTAAAATATAGACATAATAGTTATAGATATGAAATATGGACATAGTATAATAATGGATATGATAAAAATATATACATAATATATACTTATTAAATATAGTCATAAGAGATATAATAAATATAGGGGGTAAAATATAGACATAACGTATAGTTATAAAATAGACAATAGTTAAAATAGATATAGGTATACAATATAGACATAATAGATATAGGTATAATATTTAGAAATAATAGATATAATAGATATATGTATAAAATATACACATAATAGATATAATAGATATAGGAATGAAATATAGACATAATAGATATAGGTATGAAATAGAGACATAATACAATAAAGATATAGTTATAAAATACAGACGTAATAGATATTATTGATATAGGTATGAAATATAAACATAAGAGATATAATAGATATGGGTATAAAATATAGACAGGAGATATAATAGATATGGGTATGAAATACAGACATAGGAGATATAATAGATATAGGTATAAAATATAGACAAAACAGATATGATATATATAGGTATAAAATATAGACATTATATATGATAGATATACGTATAAATACAGACATAATACATATAATAGATATAGGTATAAAATATAGACATAAAAGATATAATAGACCTAGGTATAAAACGTAGACAAAATAGATATAACAGATACAGGTATATAAAATATAGATATAATAGATATAGGTATAAAATATAGATATAATAGATAGACATAATAGATATAATAGATATAGGTGTAAAATATAGATATAATAGATATAATGGATATGAGTATCAAATATACATATAATAGCTATAGGTATAAAAAATAGATATAGTGGATATAATAGATATAGGTATAAATACAGACATAATAGATATAGGTATAAAATATATACATAATAGATATAATAGACTAAGATATAAAATATAGACATAATAGATATAATATATATTGGTATAAAGTATAGACATAGTAGATATAGTTATAAAATATAGACATTATAGATTTAATAGATATAGGTATAAAATATAGACATAAGAGGTATAATAGATATATTTATAAAATATAGACATAATAGATATAAGAGTTATAGGTATAAAATATAGACATAATAGATATAGGTATAAATATAAACATAATAGATATAATAGATATAGCTATGAAATACAGACATAATAGATTTTATAGATATAGGTAAAATATAGACAAAATAGATGTAGTAGACATAGGAATAAAATATACACATAATAGATATAATAGATATCGGTATAAAATATAGACGTATAAGATAAAATAGATGGGGTATAAAATATATTTAAATAGATATAGGTATAAAATATCGATATAAAAGATATAATAGATATATGTATGAAAAATAGATATAATAGATACAGGTATAAAATATAGACTATAGATATAATAGATATAGCTAAAATACAGATATAATAGATATAATTATAAAATATAAATATAATAGATATAATATATAAAGTTAGAAAATATAGATATAATAGATATAGGTATAAAATATAGTTATAATAGATATAGGTATAAAATATAGACATAATAAATATAGTAGATATAAGTATCAAATATAGACATAATAGATATAGTAGATATAGGTATACACTACAGACGTAATTGATATAATAAATATATGAATAAATATAGACATAATAGGTATAATAGACATAGGTATAAAATACAGACATAATAGATATATAAAGGTAAAATACAGACATAATAGATATACGTATAAAATATAGATATAATAGATATCAGTATAAAATATAGATATAATAGACATACATATAAAATATAGATGTAATAGATACAGGTAAAAAATATAAACAATAGATATAATAGATACAGATATAAAATATAGATATAATAGATATAATTTTAAAAAATAAATATATTAGTTATAATTGATAGGTAAAAAACATAGATGTAATGTATAACATAAAAATATGGTTATAATAGATATAGGTATAAAATATAGATATAATAGATATAATAGATACAGGTATAAAATATAGACATAATACCTATAACAGATATAGTTATAAAATATAGACATAATAGTTATAATAGATATAGGTATAAAATATACACATAATAGATATAGGTAGAATATTTAGACTTAATAGATATAATAATATAGGTATAAAATATAGACATAATAGATATAATAGATACAGGCATAAAATATAGATACAATAGACAGGATAATATATAGACATAATACTATAATAGATATAGGTATAAAATATGGACATAATAGATATAACAGATATAGTTATAAAATATAGACATAATAGATATAGGTATAAAATATAGATATAATAGATATAATAGATACAGGTATAAACTATAGACATAATAGATATATAATAGACATAGGTATAAAATATAGACATAATAGAAACAATATATATCGACATAATAGATATAATAGATATAGGTATAAAATATCGACATAATAGATATAGGTATAAAACATAGACTAATTGATATAATAGATATGGGTAAAAAAATAGAAATAATATTTTAGGTTAAAATATAGTCATAATAGATATAATATATATAGGTATAAAATTTAGTAATAATAGATATAGGTATAAAATTGAGACATAATAGATATAGGTATAAAATAGAGACATAATTGTTATAATAGATATAGTATAAAATATAGACATAATAATATAGGTGTAAAATATAGACATAATAATTATAATAGATATAGGTATAAAATATTGACATAATAGATATAGGAAAAAATATAGACATAATAGTTATAATAGATATAGGTAAGATATATAGACATAATAGATATAGTAGGTATGGGTTAAAATAAAGACATAAAGCATAATAGATATAGGTATAAGATACAGACATGATGGATATAATAGATATAGGTACAAAATACAGACATAATGAATTTAATAGATAGAGGTATAAAACATGGATATAATAGATATAATAGATATAGGTATAAAATACAGACATAGTAGATATAATACATATTGGCATAATATATAGACATTATGGATATCATTGATAAAGATATAAAATATAGTCATAATAGATATAATAGATATAGGTACAAAACATAGAAATATTAGATATAATAGATATAGGTATAAAATATACACATGATAGATACAATAGATATAGACATAATAGATATAATAACTATGGTATGAAATATAGACATAATAGATATAACAGATATAGTTAAAATATAGGACATAATAGATATAATAGAATAGGTATAAATATAGACAAAATAGATATTATAGACACATCTATAAAATATAGATAATAGATATAATAATAGAGGTATAAAATATAGAGATAATAAAAGGTATAAAATATGGTTATAATGGATATAAAGATATAGGTATAAAATACAGACATAATAGATATAATATAGGTATAAAATATAGACATTATAAGTATAATAGATATAGGTATAAATATAGACATAATACATAATAGATACAGGTAAAATATAGATATAATAGATACGTATAAAATATAAACATAAAAGGTAGAATAGATGTAGTTATAAAAAATAGACATAAAATATATAATACATATACGAATAAAATATAGATATAGAGATATAAAAGATATAGATTAAATAGACATAATAGATATGGGTATAAAATATACACATAATAGACATAATAGATATAGGTATAAAATATAGACATAGTAGATAAGAGATAGATGTTAAATGTAGACATAATAGATATAATAATAGGTATAAAATATAGACAATAGATATAATAGACATAGAAAAAAAATAGACATAATAGATAATAGATATACGTAGAAAATATAGACATAGTAGATAGATAGAGGTATAAAATATAGACATAACAGATACAATCGATATAGGTATAAAATATAGACATAATAGATAATATAGACACAGGTATAAAATATAGAAATAATAGATATAATAAATAGAGGTATAAAAATATAAATAATAGATAAAGGTATAAAATATAGTTATAATGGATATAATAGATATAGGTATAAAATACAGACATAATAGATATACTATTTATAGGTATAAAATATAGACATTATAAGTATAATAGATATAGGTAAAATATAGACATAATACATATAATAGATACAGGTATAAAATATAGATATAATAGATATACGTAGAAAATATAAACATAAAGGTAGAATAGAGGTATAAAATATAGACATAATAGATACAATCGATATAGGTATAAATATAGACATAATAGACATCGTAAAAATATAGACAAAATAGATATAATAGATATTGGTATAAAATATAGACATAATAGGTATAGGTTAAAATATGGACATAATAGATATAATAGATATAGGTATAAAATGTAGACATAATAGTTATAATAGATATAGGTATAAAATATAGACATAATAGATATAGGTACAATATTTAGACAATATATATAATAGACATAGGCATAAAATATAGACATAATAGATATAGGTATAAATATAGACATAAAGATATAATAGATAGAGTTATAAAATATAGATGTAATAGATATTATAGATATAGGTATAAAATATAAACATAATAATATAATAGATATGGGTATAAAATATAGGCAAAATAGATGTAATAGATATAGGTATAAAATATAGACATAATAGATATAATAGATATAGGTATAAATATAGATATAGATATGATGGATATAGGTATCAAATGTAGACATAATAGATATAGGTATAAAATAACGATATAGTGGATACAATATATATAGGTATAAAATAGAGACATAATAGATGTAATAGATAAAGGAATAAAATATAGACGTAATAGATATAATAGATAAAGATATAAAATATAGACATAATAGATATAATAGATATTGTTATAAAATATAGACATAATAGATATAGGTATAAAATATAGACATAATGGATATAATAGATATAGGTACAAAATATAGAAATAAGAGGTATAATAGATATAGGTATAAAATATAGACATAACAGATATCATCGATATATGTATAAAATATAGACATAAAAGATATAGGTATAAAATATTAACATAATAGAAACAATAGATAAGTATAAAATATAGACATAATAGATATAATAGATATAGGTTTAAAATATAGACATTATAGATATGATATATATAGGTATAAAATATAGACATAATAGATATGATAGATATAGGTACAAAACATAGACATAAAGGTACGTTAGATATAGGTATAAAATATAGACATAATCGATATTGATATCAAACATAGAGATAATAGATATAATAGATATAAGTATAAAAATAGATATAAAAGATAAAATAGAGGTTAAATATAGATATAATAGAAATACGTATAAAAATAGATATAATGGATATAATAGATATAGGTATAAAATATAGACATAATGTATACAATACGACAGAATAGATATAATAGATATAGGTATAAAATACAGACATCATAGATGTAATAGATAAGATATGAAATATAGACAAAATTGATAATAGATAGAGGTTAAAATATAGATCATAGATATAATAGAGGTATAAAATATAGACATAATGGATTAATTGATAGAGGTAAATTATAGACATAATAGATATTAGATAGAGAGTTATAAAAGTAGACATAATAGATTTAATAGATATAGGTATAAAATGTAGACATAATAGACATAATAGATATAGGTATAATATATAGGTAAAAAAGATATAATAGATTGAGTTATAAATTATAGACATAATAGATATAATAGATATAGGTATTAAATATAGATAGTATAGATATAATATATAGGATTAAAATATAGACACAATAGATATAATAAACATAGGTATAAAATATCGAAAGAATATATACAATAGATATTGGTATAAATTATGCACATAATAGATATAATAAAAAGGTATAAAATAAAAAGAAAATAGATATAATAGAGATATAAAATATAGACATAATAGATATAATAGAGGTAAAAAATATAGACATAATAGATACAATAGATAGAGGTATAAAATATAGACATAATAGATATAATAGATATAATAGAGTTATAAAATATAGACATAATAGATATAGTTGATATTGAAATAAAATATAGTCATTTTATATATATAATAGAGTTAAAAAATATAGACATCATAGATAATAGATACACGTATGAAGTATAGACGTTATAGATATATAGAGGTAAAAAATATAGACATAATAGATATAATAGAGTAAAAATATTGACATAATAGTTATAATAGATAGTTATAAAATACAGATATAATAGATATAAACACAATAGAGTTAATAGATATAAGTATAAAATATAGCCATAATAGATATAATACACATAAGTATACAATATAGACATAATAGATATAACATATATAGGTTTATAATATAGACATAATAGCTATAATAGATATAGGTATAAAATATAGATAAAATCGATATAATAGATATAGGTATAATAATATTGTTATAGATATAAAATACAGATATAATAGATATAGGTATAAGATATAGACATAATAGATATAATAAATATGGGAGTAAAATATAGACATAATAGATATAGGTATAAAATTTATTCATAATAGATATAATAGATATAGATATGAAATATAGACATAATAGATGTAATAGATATAGGTATAAAATATAGACATAATAGATATAATCGATATAGGTATAAAATGTACACATAAGAGATATAATAGATATAAGTATAAAATATAGACATAATAGACATAATAGACATGCGTATAAAATATAGACATAATAGGTATAATAGATATAGGTATAAATATGGACAAAATAGATATATAATATACGTATAAAATATAGATATAATAGATATAATAGATATAGCTATAAAATATAGACATAATAGATATAATAGAGGTATGAAATATAGACATAATACATATAGGTATAAAATATAGACATAATAGATATAATAGGTATAGTTATAAAATATAAACATAATAGATATAGGTATAAAATATAGACACTATATATAATAGATATAGGTATAAAATATAAACATAATAGATATAATACATATAGTTATAAAATATAGATACAACAGATAAAATAGATATAGGTATAAAATATAGATATAATACATATTATAGACATCGGTATAAAATATATATATGAGATATAATCGATATAATATATATTGGCATCAAATACAGATATAATAGAATATTAAGGTATAAAGTATAGATGTAATACATAAAATAGATACAGGTATAAAATATAGATATAATAGATATAGGTGTAAAATATAGACAAAACAGATATAATTGTTACAGGTATAAAATATAGACATAATAGATATGGATATAAAATATAGACATATAGATATAATAGATATAGGTATGAAATATAGACATGATAGATACAATAGATATAGACATAAGAGATATAATAGATATTGGTAAAAATACAGACATAATAGATATAACAGATATAGGTATAAAATACAGACATAATATATAAATAGATGTAGGTATAAAATATAGACATCATAGATATAATGTATATATATAAAAATTATAGTCATAATAGGTGTAATAGATATAGGTATAAAATACAGACATAATAGATATAATAGATATAGGTATAAAATATAGACATAATAGATGTAATAGATATAGGTAAAAAATATAGACATAATAGATAAAGGAGTAAAATACAGACATCATAGATATAATAGATAAAGGTATGAAATATAGATATAATAGATATAAGTATAAAATATAGATAATAGATATAATAGAAAAAGGTATAAAATAAAGATATAGATATAGGTAAAAAATATAGATATAATAGATATAATAGATATACGTAAAAATAAAATTATTTCATATAGTCATAAAATATAGAGATAATAGATATAATAGATATAGGAATAAAACATAGATACAATAGATATAATTATAAAATATAAATCTGCTAGATATAATAGATACGGGTATTAAATATAGATATAAGAAATATAGGTATAAAATATAGTTATAAAAGATATAGTTATAAAAAATAGATAGATATAATAGAGGTAAAAATATAGACATAATAGATATAATAGATAGAATTATAAAATATAGATGTAGATATAAAAGATGTAGTTATACAATATAGACATAATAGACATAATAGATAATGGAAAAAATATAGACATAATAGATATAATAGATACAGGTAAAAAATATAGATATAGTGGATATAATAGATATAGGCATAAAATATAGACATAATAGATATAATAGATATAGCTATAAAATATAGACAAAAGAGATATAATAGATATAGGTATAAAATATAGACATAATAGATATAATAGATATAGGTATAAAATATAGACATAATAGATACTATAGATATAGACATAATAGATATAATAGATAGAGGTATAAATACAGACATAATAGATATAATAGATATCGGTATTAAATATAGACATAATAGATATAATAGATACAGTTATAAAATGTAGACAAAATAGACATAATAGATCGAGGTATAAAATACAGACATAATAGATATAGGCATAATATATAGATATAGTAGATATAATAGACAGAGGTATAAAATTTTGACATAAAAGATATAACAGACATAGGTATAAAATATAGACATAATAGATATAATAGATATAGGTATAAAATATAGGCATAATAGATATAATAGAGGTATAAAATATAGACATAATAGATATAATAGACAGAGTTAAAATATAGACGTAATAGGTATAAAAGATGTAGTTATACAATATAGACAATAGACATAATAGATATTGGTAAAAAATATAGCCATAATAGATATAATAGATATAGGTGAAAAATATAGATATAGCGGATATATAATAGATATAGGAATAAAATATAGACATAATAGATATAATAGATATAGCTATAAATATAGACAAAAGGGATAATAGATATAGGTATAATATAGACATAATAGATATAATAGATATAGGTATAAAATATAGACATAATAGACACTATAGAAATAGACATAATAGATATAATAGATAGAGGTATAAAATACAGACATAATAGATATAATAGATATCGGTATTAAATATAGACATAATAGATATAATAGATACAGTTAAAAATAGAATAAATAGTATAAATACATATAGGTATAAAATATAGACATAATAGATATAATAGATATAGGTATAAATATAGACATAATATAGGTATAAAATATAGACATAATAATTATAATAGATCTACGTAAAATATCGATATAATAGATATAATAGATATAGGTATAATATAAAGACTTAATAGATATAGTTAATAGGTATAAAATATAGACATAAAAGGTATAGTAGATAGGGGTAAAATAAAGACATAATAGATATAGGTATAAAATATAGACATAGTAGATATAATAGAGAGAGTTATAAAATATAGACATAATAGATATAATAGATATTGGTAGAAAATATACACATACTAGATATAGGAATAAAATATAGACATAAGAGATATAGAAATAAAATATAGACATAATAGATACAATAGATATAGTTATAAAATGTAGACATAATTGATATAGTAGATATAGGTATAAAATATAGACATAATAGATAAAACAGATATAGGTTTAAAAATAGACATAATAGATATAATAGATACAGGTATAAAATATAGACAGAATAAATATAACAGGTATAGGTATAAAATATAAACATAATAGATATAATAGATATAGGCATAAAATGTAGACATAATAGATACAGGAATAAAATATAGACATAATAGATATAATAGATATAAGTATAAAATATAGACATAAAAGAAATAATAGATATAGGTATGAAATATAGACATTAAAGATATAATAGATATAGGTATAAAATATAGACATAATAGACACAATAGATAGAGGTATAAAATATAGACATAATAGATATAATAGAGGTATAAAATATAGACATAATAGATATAATAGATATGTATAAAATATAGACATAATGGATATAATATAGACAGAATAGATATAGTAGATATAGGTATAAAAGACAGACATCATAGATATAATAGATAGAGATAAAATATAGACAAAATAGATATCATAGATAGAGGTACAAAATATTGACATCATAGATATAATAGAGGTATAAAATATAGACATAATAGATATAATTGACAGAGGTATAAATTATAGACATAATTGATTAATAAGTTTTAAAATGTAGACCTAATAGATATAATAGATATAGGTATAAAACGTAGACATAATAGACATAATAGATATAGGTATTAATATAGACATAATAGATACAATAGATAGAGGTATAAAATATAGGCATAATAGATATCATAGATATAAACATAGAAGTATAAAATATAGGCATATAAATATAAGAGGTATAATAGATATACGTAAAAATATAGACATAATAGACACAATAGACAGAGGTATAAAATATAGTCATAATAGATATAATAGAGGTATAAAATATAGACATAATAGATATAATAGATATGTATAAAATATAGACATAATGGATATAATATAGACGGAATAGATATAGTAGATATAGGTATAAAAGACAGACATCATAGATATAAGAGATAGAGATATAAAATACAGACAAAATAGATATCATAGATAGAGGTATAAAATATTGACATCATAGATATAATAGAGGTGTAAAATACAGACATCATAGATATAAGATAGAGGTATGAAGTACAGACGTTATAGATATAATAGAGGTATAAAAATAGACATAATAGATATAATAGAGGTATAAAATATAGACATAATAGATATAATAGATAGAGGGATAAAATATACATAATAGTTATGATCGATATAGGTATAAAATATAGACATACTATATATAATACATTTAGGCATAAATATAGACATAATGGATATAGGTATAAAATATAGACATAATATATTAGTTTTAAAATATACACATAATAATATAATAGATTTAGGTATAAAATAGATATAATAGATATCGGTTTAAAATATACACATAACAGATATAATAGATATAGGTATAAAATATAGACATAATAAATATAGATAAAAATGTAGACAATAGATATAATAGATATAGGTATAAAATATAGACATAATAGATATAGGTATGAATATAGACATAATAGATACATTAGATATAGCTATAAAATATAGACATAATCGATACAGGTATCAAATATAGATATAATAGAAAATAGATAGAGGTGTAAATACAGATATAATAGATATAGGTGTACAATATAGATATAATGGATATAATAGATATATGTACAAATATAGACATAATAGATATAATAGATATAGGTATAAAATATAGACATAATATATATAGGTATAAAATAGAGACATAATAGATATATATATATTATCATATAGACATAATAGATATAGGAATAAAATATAGACATAATAGATATAATAGATATAAGTATAAATTTCATAATAGGTATAACAAATATAGGTATAAAATAGACACACAATAGATTTGATATATAGGTATAAATATAGACATAATATATAGGTATAAAATATAGACATAATAGATATAATATATATAGGTATATCATACAGACATAATAGATATAGGTATAAATATAGACATAATAGATATAATAGATAAAAGTATAAAATATAGACATAATAGGTATAACAAATATAGGTATAAATAGAGAAACAATAGATTTGATATATATAGATAAAAATATAGACATAATTAATATAACAGACGTAGGTATAAAATATAGAAATAACAGATATAATAGATATAGGCACAAAATATAGACATAATAGACATAATAGATAAAGGTATAAAATAGATGTTATAGATATAGGTAGAAAATATAGATATAATAGATACAGGTATAAAATACAGACATAATAGATGTGATAGATATAGTTATAAAATATAGACATAATAGATATAATAGATATAGGATTAAAATATAGAGAGAAAACATATAATACATATAAGTATAAAATATAGACATAATAGATATAATAGATATAGGTATAAAATATAGACATAATAGATATAGATATAAAATATAGTTATAAGAGCATAGATAGAGGTATAAATATAGACCTAATAGATATAGGTATAAAATATATACATAATAAATATAAGAGATATAGTTATAAAATATAGACATAATAGTTATAATAGTTATAGGTATAAAATATAGACATAATAGATATAGGTATTATATTTAGACATAATAGATATAATTGATATAGGTATAAAATACAGACATAATAGATATAAAAGATATAGGTATAAATATACACATAATCGATATAACAGATATAGGTATAAAATATAGACATAATAGATATAGGTATAAAATAGAGACATAATAGATATAATAGATATAGTTATAATATATAGACGTAATAGATATTATAGATATAGGTATAAAATAAAAACATATTAGATATAATAGATATGGGTATGAAATATACACATAATAGATATAATATATATCCGTATGAAATACAGACCAGAAGATATTAATATAGGTATAAAATAGAGACATAATAGATATGATATATAGGTATAAAATATAAACATAATAGATATGATAGATATAGGTATAAAATACAGACATAATACATAAAATAGAAATAGGTATAAAATATAGGACATAATAGATATAATAAATATAGGTATAAAACATAGACATAATAGATATAATACATACAGGTATAAATATATAATAGATATAGGTATAAAATATAGCTATAATAGATATAATAGACATAAGAGATATAATAGATATAGGTATAAAATATAGATATAATAGATATAATAGATATGGGTATCAAATATACTATAATGGATATCTGTAAAATATATAGATATAGTGTATATAATAGATATAGGTATAGAATATATAATAGATATAATAGATATAGGTATAAAATATAGACATAATAGATATAATATAGAGGTATAAATATAGACATAATAGATATAATAGATATAGATATAAAATGATATAATAGATATAGGTTTAAAATATAGACTTATTAGATATATAGTTATAGGTATAAAATATGGACATAATAGTATAATAGACAAAGGTATAAAATATAGACATAATAGACATAGTAAATATAGGCATGAAATATACACATAATATATATAATAGATACACGTATAAAATATAGGCATAATGGACATAGGTATAAAATATACACATAATAGATATAATAGATATAGGTATGATATAGACATAATAGATATAAAAGATATAGGTATAAAATATAGACGTAATAGA
>NW_022144463.1:0-12501 GCF_007565055.1 Rhinopithecus roxellana
CGCCAGCCGCCGCCACCCACGCCCCCCCGGCGGCTGCGGACCCATCGCCGGGGGGCGGGGGACCCGCCCCCCCGCGATCCGGGCCGCCAGCCGCCGCCACTCCACGCCCCCCGGCGGCTGGCGGACCCCCATCGCCGGGGGCGGGGGACCCCGCCCCCCCCGCTCCGGGCCGCCAGCCGCCGCCACGCCACGTCTATATTGAGAATCATACCCAATCTTCCTCCTGAAGATTAATTACATTATCCCAGTGTGTGTCTACTCCCAGCAATATGCCTGTCTATATTCCTTTCTTGGACGGAAATTTGAAGCAATATCATTGGGTGAGTGAACATCTTTTTTGATGTTTGAGTTAGTAACTCCTCCCCTGGTGCATATCAGCAACAGTCAATTAATTATTATATTAGTAAATATATTAAATATTAATACTAAAATCGATATTAATGATCACATCAACTTCGTAAAAAGTTAGGGTGGATTAAAAATGTTAACGATTTGGAATGGTAATTAATATTAATATCACCATGAATATTCAAATAATGTATCCGCCATGAATGTTTCTTAATCAATGCAAAGTGATGCAGGTAAGAAAATTATGATTAGTAATAGGGACAAATAATATTGTTCATTAACACTAATATTAATAATTAATACTAAGATTGTATAATCGGTACTTAAAATAATGAAAATTAACAATGGAATCCTATATTAGTACCATTGAGAATTATTAAAATCGATTATTGATGTGTATAACTATATTATTACTCAGAATACCACAGGCAGTGTCCACCTACCTGTGGGCCCCAAGAGGATGCCACAACACGGCCCCCACGACTGGGAGCCCCATCGCCGTGCGGCGGGGTTCCCGCCCCCCCGGGATCCGGGCCGCCAGCCGCCGCCATCCCACGCCCCCCCGCGATCCGGGGCCGCCAGCCGCCGCCACGCCACGCCCCCCGGCGGCTGGCGGACCCCCATCGCCGGGGGGCGGGGGACCCGCCCCCCCGCGATCCGGGGCCGCCAGCCGCCGCCACGCCACGCCCCCCCCTGGCGGACCCCATCGCCGGGGGCTGGGGACCCGCCCCCCCGCGATCCGGGGCCGCCAGCCGCGCCACGCCACCCCCCCCGGCTCTGGACCCCATCGCCGGGGGCGGGGGACCCGCCCCCCGCGATCCGGGGCCGCCAGCCGCCGCCACGCCACGCCCCCCCGGCGGCTGGCGGACCCCCATCGCCGGGGGGCGGGGGACCGCCCCCCCGCGATCCGGGGCCGCCAGCCGCCGCCACGCCACGCCCCCCGGCGGCTGGCGGACCCCATCGCCGGGGGGCGGGGGACCCGCCCCCCGCGATCCGGGGCCGCCAGCCGCCTCGCCACGCACGCCCCCCGGCGGCTGGCGGACCCCCATCGCCGGGGGGCGGGGGACCCGCCCCCCGCGATCCGGGCCGCCAGCCGCCGCCACGCCACGCCCCCCCGGCGGCTGGCGGACCCCATCGCCGGGGGCGGGGACCCGCCCCCCCGCGATCCGGGGCCGCCAGCCGCCGCCACGCCACGCCCCCCGGCGGCTGGCGGACCCCATCGCCGGGGGGCGGGGGACCCGCCCCCCGCGATCCGGGGCCGCCAGCCGCCGCCACGCCACGCCCCCCCGGCGGCTGGCGGACCCCCTCGCCGGGGGCGGGGACCCGCCCCCCCCCCGCGATCCGGGGCGCCAGCCGCCGCCACGCCACTCTATATTGAGAATCATATCCCAATCTTCCTCCTGAAGATTAATTACATTAATATCCCAGGTGTGTGTCTACTCCCAGCAATATTGCCTGTCTATATTCCTTTCTTGGACGGAAATTTGAAGCAATATCATTGGGTGAGTGAACATCTTTTTTGATGTTTGAGTTAGTAACATCCTCCCCCTGGTGCATATCAGCAACAGTCAATTAATTATTAATATTAGTAAATATATTAAATATTAATACTAATAATCGATATTAATGATCACAATCAACTTCGTAAAAAGTTAGGGTGGATTAAATGTTAACGATTTGGAATGGTAATTAATATTAATATCCCATAATATTCAAATAATGATATCCGCCATGAATGTTTCTTAAATCAATGCAAAGTGATCAGGTAAGAAAATTATGATTAGTAATAGGGACAAATAATATTGTTCATTAACACTAATATTAATAATTAATACTAAGATTGTATAATCAGGTACTTAAAATAATGAAAATTACAATGGAATCCTATATAGTACCATTGAGAATTATTAAAATCGATTATTGATGTGTAATAACTTATTATTACTCAGATACCACAGGCAGTGTCCATCTACCTGTGGGCCCCAAGAGGATGCCACAACACGGCCCCCACGACTGGGAGCCTCCATCGCCGGCGGCGGGGTTCCCGCCCCCCCGGGATCCGGGGCCGCCAGCCGCCGCCATCCCCCCCCCGCCCCCCCGCGATCCGGGACCGCCAGCCGCCGCCACGCCACGCCCCCCCGGCGGCTGGCGGACCCACATCGCGGGGGGCGGGGGCCCGCCCCCCCGCGATCCGGGCGCAGCCGCCCCCACGCCACGCCCCCCCGCGGCTGGCGGACCCCCTCGCCGGGGGGGGACCCGCCCCCCCCGCGATCCGGGGCCGCCAGCCGCCGCCACGCAACGTCTATATTGAGTCATATCCCAATCTTCCTCCGGATTAATTACATTATCGCAGGTGTGTGTCTACTCCCAGCAATATTGCCTGTCTATATTCCTTCTTGGACGGAAATTTGAAGCAATATCATTGGGTGAGTGAACATCTTTTTTGATGTTTGAATTAGTAACATCCTCCCCCTGGTGCATTTCAGCAACAATCAATTAATTATTAATATTAGTAAATATATTAAATATTAATACTAATAATCGATATTAATGTTCACAATCAACTTCGTAAAAGTTAGGGTGGATTAAAATGTTAACGATTTGGAATGGTAATTAATATTAATATCCCATGAATATTCAATAATGATATCCGCCATCAATGTTCTTAAATCAATGCAAAGTGATGCAGGTAAGAAAATTCTGATTAGTAATAGGGACAAATAATATTGTTCATTAACACTAATATTAATAATTAATACTAAGATTGCATAATCAGGTACTTAAAATAATGAAAATTAACAATGGTATCCTATTATTAGTACCAATGAGAATTATTAAAATCGATTATTGATGTGTCTAACTATATTATTACTCAGAATACCACAGGCAGTGTCCACCTACCTGTGGGCCCCAAGAGGATGCCACAACACGGCCCCCACGACTGGGAGCCTCCATCGCCGGGCGGCGGGGTACCCGCCCCCCGGCGATCCGGGGCCGCAGCCACGGCCCCGCCACGCCCCCCCGGGGCTGGCGGACCCCCATCGCCGGGGGCGGGGGACCCGCCCCCCCCCGATCCGGGGCCGCCAGCCGCCGCCGCCACGCCACGCCCCCTGGCGGCTGGCGGACCCCCATCGCCGGGGGGCGGGGGACCCGCCCCCCCGATCCGGGGCCGCCAGCCGCCGCCACGCCACGCCCCCCCGGCGGCTGGCGGACCCCCATCGCCGGGGGGCGGGGGACCCGCCCCCCCGCGATCCGGGGCCGCCAGCCGCCGCACGCCACGCCCCCCCCGGCGGCTGGCGGACCCCCATCGCCGGGGGGCGGGGGACCCGCCCCCCCGCGATCCGGGCCGCCAGCCCGCCACGCCACGCCCCCCCCGGCTGGCGGACCCCCATCGCCGGGGGGCGGGGGACCCGCCCCCCCGCGATCCGGGCCGCCACCGCCGCCACGCCACGCCCCCCCCGGCTGCGGACCCCCATCGCCGGGGCGGGGGACCCGCCCCCCCGCGATCCGGGGCCGCCAGCCGCCGCCACGCCACGCCCCCCCGGCGGCTGCGGACCCCCATCGCCGGGGGCGGGGGACCCGCCCCCCCGCGATCCGGGGCCGCCAGCCGCCGCCACGCCACGCCCCCCCGGCGGCTGGCGGACCCCCATCGCCGGGGGGCGGGGGACCCGCCCCCCCGCGATCCGGGGCCGCCAGCCGCCGCCACGCCACGTCTATATTGAGAATCATATCCCAATCTTCCTCCTGAAGATTAATTACATTATCCCAGGTGTGTGTCTACTCCCAGCAATATTGCCTGTCTATATTCCTTTCTTGGACGGAAATTTGAAGCAATATCATTGGGTGAGTGAACATCTTTTTTGATGTTTGAGTTAGTAACATCCTCCCCCTGGTGCATATCAGCAACAGTCAATTAATTATTAATATTAGTAAATATATTAAATATTAATACTAATAATCGATATTAATGATCACAATCAACTTCGTAAAAGTTAGGGTGGATTAAAATGTTAACGATTTGGAATGGTAATATTAATATCACCATGAATATTCAAATAATGATATCCGCCATGAATGTTTCTTAATCAATGCAAAGTGATGCAGGTAAGAAAATTATGATTAGTAATAGGGACAAATAATATTGTTCATTAACACTAATATTAATAATTAATACTAAGATTGTATAATCAGGTACTTAAATAATGAAAATTAACAATGGAATCCTATTATTAGTACCATTGAGAATTATTAAAATCGATTATTGATGTGTAATAACTATATTATTACTCAGAATACCACAGGCAGTGTCCACCTACCTGTGGGCCCCAAGAGGATGCCACAACACGGCCCCCACTGGGAGCCTCCATCGCCGTGCGGCGGGGTTCCCGCCCCCCCGGGATCCGGGGCCGCCAGCCCCGCCATCCCCCCCCCCCCCGATCCGGGACCCCAGCCGCCGCCACGCCACGCCCCCCCGGCGGCTGGCGGACCCCATCGCCGGGGGGCGGGGGACCCGCCCCCCCGCGATCCGGGGCCGCCAGCCGCCGCCACGCACGTCTATATTGAGAATCATATCCCAATCTTCCTCCGAAGATTAATTACATTATCGCAGGTGTGTGTCTACTCCCAGCAATATTGCCTGTCTATATTCCTTTCTTGGACGGAAATTTGAAGCAATATCATTGGGTGAGTGAACATCTTTTTTGATGTTTGAATTAGTAACATCCTCCCCCTGGTGCATTCAGCAACAATCAATTAATTATTAATATTAGTAAATATATTAAATATTAATACTAATAATCGATATTAATGATCACAATCAACTTCGTAAAAATTAGGGTGGATTAAAATGTTAACGATTTGGAATGGTAATTAATATTAATATCCCCATGAATATTCAAATAATGATATCCGCCATCAATGTTTCTTAAATCAATGCAAAGTGATGCAGGTAAGAAAATTATGATTAGTAATAGGGACAAATAATATTGTTCATTAACACTAATATTAATAATTAATACTAAGATTGTTAATCAGGTACTTAAAATAATAAAATTAACAATGGAATCCTATTATTAGTACCATTGAGAATTATTAAAATCGATTATTGATGTGTAATAACTATATTATTACTCAGAATACCACAGGCAGTGTCCACCTACCTGTGGGCCCCAAGAGGATGCCACAACACGGCCCCCACGACTGGGAGCCTCCATCGCCGGGCGGGGTTCCCGCCCCCCGGGATCCGGGGCCGCCAGCCGCCGCCATCCCCCCCCCCCGCGATCCGGGACCGCCAGCCGCCGCCACGCCACGCCCCCCCGGCGGCTGGCGGACCCCATCGCCGGGGGGCGGGGGACCCGCCCCCCCGCGATCCGGGGCCGCCAGCCGCCGCCACGCACGTCTATATTGAGAATCATATCCCAATCTTCCTCCGGAAGATTAATTACATTATCGCAGGTGTGTGTCTACTCCCAGCAATATTGCCTGTCTATATTCCTTTCTTGGACGGAAATTTGAAGCAATATCATTGGGTGAGTGAACATCTTTTTTGATGTTTGAATTAGTAACATCCTCCCCCGGTGCATTTCAGCAACAATCAATTAATTATATAGTAAATATTAAATATTAATACTAATAATCGATATTAATGATCACAATCAACTTCGTAAAAAGTTAGGGTGGATTAAAATGTTAACGATTTGGAATGGTAATTAATATTAATATCACCATGAATATTCAAATAATGATATCCGCCATCAATGTTTCTTAAATCAATGCAAAGTGATGCAGGTAAGAAAATTATGATTAGTAATAGGGACAAATAATATTGTTCATTAACACTAATATTAATAATTAATACTAAGATTGCATAATCAGGTACTTAAAATAATGAAAATTAACAATGGTATCCTATTATTAGTACCAATGAGAATTATTAAAATCGATTATTGATGTGTATAACTATATTATTACTCAGAATACCACAGGCAGTGTCCACCTACCTGTGGGCCCCAAGAGGATGCCACAACACGGCCCCCACGACTGGGAGCCTCCATCGCCGGGCGGCGGGTACCCCGCCCCCCGGCGATCCGGGGCCGAGCCACGGCCACGCCAGCCCCCCCGGCGGCTGGCGGACCCCCATCGCCGGGGGGCGGGGGACCCGCCCCCCCGCGATCCGGGGCCGCCAGCCGCCGCCACGCCACGCCCCCCCCGGCTGGCGGACCCCCATCGCCGGGGGGCGGGGGACCCGCCCCCCGCGATCCGGGGCCGCCAGCCGCCGCCACGCCACGCCCCCCCGGCGGCTGGCGGACCCCCATCGCCGGGGGGCGGGGGACCCGCCCCCCCGCGATCCGGGGCCGCCAGCCGCCGCCACGCCACGCCCCCGGCGGCTGGCGGACCCCCGCCGGGGGCGGGGGACCCGCCCCCCCGCGATCCGGGCCGCCAGCCGCCGCCACCCACCCCCCGGCGGCTGGCGGACCCCCATCGCCGGGGGCGGGGACCCGCCCCCCCGATCCGGGCCGCCAGCCGCCGCCACGCCACGTCTATATTGAGAATCATATCCCAATCTTCCTCCAAGATTAATTACATTATCCCAGGTGTGTGTCTACTCCCAGCAATATTGCCTGTCTATATTCCTTTCTTGGACGGAAATTTGAAGCAATATCATTGGGTGAGTGAACATCTTTTTTGATGTTTGAGTTAGTAACATCCTCCCCTGGTGCATATCAGCAACAGTCAATTAATTATTAATATTAGTAAATATATTAAATATTAATACTAATAATCGATATTAATGATCACAATCAACTTTGTAAAAAGTTAGGGTGGATTAAAATGTTAACGATTTGGAATGGTAATTAATATTAATCACCATGAATATTCAAATAATGATATCCGCCATGAATGTTTCTTAAATCAATGCAAAGTGATGCAGGTAAGAAAATTATGATTAGTAATAGGGACAAATAATATTGTTCATTAACACTAATATTAATAATTAATACTAAGATTGCATAATCAGGTACTTAAAATAATGAAAATTAACAATGGTATCCTATTATTAGTACCAATGAGAATTATTAAAATCGATTATTGATGTGTCATAACTATATTATTACTCAGAATACCACAGGCAGTGTCCACCTACCTGTGGGCCCCAAGAGGATGCCACAACACGGCCCCCACGACTGGGAGCCTCCATCGCCGGGCGGCGGGGTACCCGCCCCCCGGCGATCCGGGGCCGGCAGCCACGGCCACGCCACGCCCCCCCGGCGGCTGGCGGACCCCCATCGCCGGGGGGCGGGGGACCCGCCCCCCCGCGATCCGGGGCCGCCAGCCGCCGCCACGCAACGTCTATATTGAGAATCATATCCCAATCTTCCTCCGGAAGATTAATTACATTATCGCAGGTGTGTGTCTACTCCCAGCAATATTGCCTGTCTATATTCCTTTCTTGGACGGAAATTTGAAGCAATATCATTGGGTGAGTGAACATCTTTTTTGATGTTTGAGTTAGTAACATCCTCCCCCTGGTGCATATCAGCAACAGTCAATTAATTATTAATATTAGTAAATATATTAAATATTAATACTAATAATCGATATTAATGATCACAATCAACTTCGTTAAAAGTTAGGGTGGATTAAAATGTTAACGATTTGGAATGGTAATTAATATTAATATCCCCATGAATATTCAAATAATGATATCCGCCATCAATGTTTCTTAAATCAATGCAAAGTGATGCAGGTAAGAAAATTATGATTAGTAATAGGGACAAATAATATTGTTCATTAACACTAATATTAATAATTAATACTAAGATTGCATAATCAGGTACTTAAAATAATGAAAATTAACAATGGTATCCTATTATTAGTACCAATGAGAATTATTAAAATCGATTATTGATGTGTCATAACTATATTATTACTCAGAATACCACAGGCAGTGTCCACCTACCTGTGGGCCCCAAGAGGATGCCACAACACGGCCCCCACGACTGGGAGCCTCCATCGCCGGGCGGCGGGGTACCCGCCCCCCGGCGATCCGGGGCCGGCAGCCACGGCCACGCCACGCCCCCCCGGCGGCTGGCGGACCCCCATCGCCGGGGGGCGGGGGACCCGCCCCCCCGCGATCCGGGGCCGCCAGCCGCCGCCACGCACACGCCCCCCCGGCGGCTGGCGGACCCCCATCGCCGGGGGGCGGGGGACCCGCCCCCCCGCGATCCGGGGCCGCCAGCCGCCGCCACGCCACGCCCCCCCGGCGGCTGGCGGACCCCCATCGCCGGGGGGCGGGGGACCCGCCCCCCCGCGATCCGGGGCCGCCAGCCGCCGAAACGCCACGCCCCCCGGCGGCTGGCGGACCCCGATCGCCGGTGGGCGGGGGACCCGCCCCCCCGCGATCCGGGGCCGCCAGCCGCCGCCACGCCACGTCTATATTGAGAATCATATCCCAATCTTCCTCCTGAAGATTAATTACATTATCCCAGGTGTGTGTCTACTCCCAGCAATATTGCCTGTCTATATTCCTTTCTTGGACGGAAATTTGAAGCAATATCATTGGGTGAGTGAACATCTTTTTTGATGTTTGAGTTAGTAACATCCTCCCCCTGGTGCATATCAGCAACAGTCAATTAATTATTAATATTAGTAAATATATTAAATATTAATACTAATAATCGATATTAATGATCACAATCAACTTTGTAAAAAGTTAGGGTGGATTAAAATGTTAACGATTTGGAATGGTAATTAATATTAATATCCCCATGAATATTCAAATAATGATATCCGCCATCAATGTTTCTTAAATCAATGCAAAATGATGCAGGTAAGAAAATTATGATTAGTAATAGGGACAAATAATATTGTTCATTAACACTAATATTAATAATTAATACTAAGATTGCATAATCAGGTACTTAAAATAATGAAAATTAACAATGGTATCCTATTATTAGTACCAATGAGAATTATTAAAATCGATTATTGATGTGTAATAACTATATTATTACTCAGAATACCACAGGCAGTGTCCACCTACCTGTGGGCCCCAAGAGGATGCCACAACACGGCCCCCACGACTGGGAGCCTCCATCGCCGGGCGGCGGGGTACCCGCCCCCCGGCGATCCGGGGCCGGCAGCCACGGCCACGCCACGCCCCCCCGGCGGCTGGCGGACCCCCATCGCCGGGGGGCGGGGGACCCGCCCCCCCGCGATCCGGGGCCGCCAGCCGCCGCCACGCAACGTCTATATTGAGAATCATATCCCAATCTTCCTCCGGAAGATTAATTACATTATCGCAGGTGTGTGTCTACTCCCAGCAATATTGCCTGTCTATATTCCTTTCTTGGACGGAAATTTGAAGCAATATCATTGGGTGAGTGAACATCTTTTTTGATGTTTGAATTAGTAACATCCTCCCCCTGGTGCATTTCAGCAACAATCAATTAATTATTAATATTAGTAAATATATTAAATATTAATACTAATAATCGATATTAATGATCACAATCAACTTTGTAAAAAGTTAGGGTGGATTAAAAGGTTAACGATTTGGAATGGTAATTAATATTAATATCACCATGAATATTCAAATAATGATATCCGCCATCAATGTTTCTTAAATCAATGCAAAGTGATGCAGGTAAGAAAATTATGATTAGTAATAGGGACAAATAATATTGTTCATTAACACTAATATTAATAATTAATACTAAGATTGCATAATCAGGTACTTAAAATAATGAAAATTAACAATGGTATCCTATTATTAGTACCAATGAGAATTATTAAAATCGATTATTGATGTGTCATAACTATATTATTACTCAGAATACCACAGGCAGTGTCCACCTACCTGTGGGCCCCAAGAGGATGCCACAACACGGCCCCCACGACTGGGAGCCTCCATCGCCGGGCGGCGGGGTACCCGCCCCCCGGCGATCCGGGGCCGGCAGCCACGGCCACGTCACCCCCCGCCGGCGGCTGGCGGACCGCCATCGTCGGGGGGCGGGGGACCCGCCCCCCCGATCCGGGGCCGCCAGCCGCCGCCACGCCACGCCCCCCCGGCGGCTGGCGGACCCCCATCGCCGGGGGGCGGGGGACCCGCCCCCCCGCGATCCGGGGCGGCCAGCCGCCCCCACGCCACGCCCCCCCGGCTGGCGGACCCCCATCGCCGGGGGAGGGGGACCCGCCCCCCCGCGATCCGGGGCCGCCAGCCGCCGCCACGCAACGTCTATATTGAGAATCATATCCCAATCTTCCTCCGGAAGATTAATTACATTATCGCAGGTGTGTGTCTACTCCCAGCAATATTGCCTGTCTATATTCCTTTCTTGGACGGAAATTTGAAGCAATATCATTGGGTGAGTGAACATCTTTTTTGATGTTTGAGTTAGTAACATCCTCCCCCTGGTGCATATCAGCAACAGTCAATTAATTATTAATATTAGTAAATATATTAAATATTAATACTAATAATCGATATTAATGATCACAATCAACTTTGTAAAAAGTTAGGGTGGATTAAAAGGTTAACGATTTGGAATGGTAATTAATATTAATATCACCATGAATATTCAAATAATGATATCCGCCATCAATGTTTCTTAAATCAATGCAAAATGATGCAGGTAAGAAAATTATGATTAGTAATAGGGACAAATAATATTGTTCATTAACACTAATATTAATAATTAATACTAAGATTGTATAATCAGTACTTAAAATAATGAAAATTAACAATGGAATCCTATTATTAGTACCATTGAGAATTATTAAAATCGATTATTGATGTGTAATAACTATATTATTACTCAGAATACCACAGGCAGTGTCCACCTACCTGTGGGCCCCAAGAGGATGCCACAACACGGCCCCCACGACTGGGAGCCTCCATCGCCGTGCGGCGGGGTTCCCGCCCCCCCCGGATCCGGGCCGCCAGCCGCCGCCATCCCCCGCCCCCCCGCGATCCGGACCGCCAGCCGCCGCCAACGCCACGCCCCCCCGGCGGCTGGCGGACCCCCATCGCCGGGGGGCGGGGGACCCGCCCCCCCGCGATCCGGGGCCGCCAGCCGCCGCCACGCAACGTCTATTGAGAATCATATCCCAATCTTCCTCCGGAAGATTAATTACATATCGCAGGTGTGTGTCTACTCCCAGCATATTGCCTGTCTATATTCCTTTCTTGGACGGAAATTTGAAGCAATATCATTGGGTGTGAACATCTTTTTGATGTTTGAAGTAGTAACATCCTCCCCCTGGTGCATTTCAGCAACAATCAATTAATTATTATATTAGTAAATATATTAAATATTAATACTAATAATCGATATTAATGATCACAATCAACTTCGTAAAAAGTTAGGGTGGATTAATGTTAACGATTTGGAATGGTAATGAATATTAATATCACCATGAATATTCAAATAATGATATCCGCCATCATTTCTTAAATCAATGCAAAGTGATGCAGGTAAGAAAATTAGATTAGTAATAGGACAAATAATATTGTTCATTAACACTAATATTAATATTAATACTAAGATTGCATAATCAGGTACTTAAAATAATGAAAATTAACAATGGTATCCTATTATTAGTACCATGAGAATTATTAAAATCGATTATTGATGTGTAATAACTATATTATTACTCAGAATACACAGGCAGTGTCCACCTACCTGTGGGCCCCAAGAGGTGCCACAAACGGCCCCCACGACTGGGAGCCTCCATCGCCGGCGGCGGGTACCCCCCCCGGCGATCCGGGGCCGGCCAGCCACGGCCACGCCACCCCCCGCCGGCGGCTGGCGGACCCCCATCGCCGGGGCGGGGGACCCGCCCCCCCCCGCGATCCGGGGCCGCCAGCCGCCGCCACACCACCCCCCGCCGCGGCTGGCGGACCGCCATCGCCGGGGGCGGGGGACCCGCCCCCCGCGATCCGGGGCGCCAGCCGCCGCCACGCCACGCCCCCGGCGGCGCGGACCCCCACGCGGGGGGCGGGGACCCGCCCCCCCGCTATCGGGGAGCCAGCCGCACCACGCCACGCCCCCCCGGCGGCTGGCGGACCCCCATCGCCGGGGGGCGGGGACCCGCCCCCCCGCGATCCGGGGCCGCCAGCCGCCGCCACGCCACGCCCCCCCTGCGGCTGGC